>NC_056734.1:33304780-33354780 GCF_019279795.1 Protopterus annectens | reverse complement strand
TACTCCACCATGCCCATTGCCGTGCTGCTGCAGTTAGGGGCACCAGCTTGCAACTGGAGGGTCATGCCATCCAGCCCCCCTGACACATGTTGAGGAGCTCCTTGCCAGCCTCAGGACACCTGCCTGCCCAAAAACACAACACCTGGTGGAGAGCATAGTGGAGGTGGATGCTACCCTCACAATGGCAGAGGAGAGTGCAGGTAAGGCCACAAGATACATCAGTAGACCACTGTTGCATATCCATCCGCAAATGTAGAGTTAGATCATGCATATGTGAGATGAAATATATATAGCCTGTTGCTGCGTTGTAGTAATACACAGATGTGCATAATCTGTAGTATTGTGGGTTTATACTGTTGATGTACTGTAATGCTGCACCCACCCTGTACCAATGCCACAGGTGTGGCTACTGACATCACATATCTCACACAATTATGTAGGTCCCTCTGGTATACCTTCAGGGCAGCAGCCTGTAGCTGGTGAGTATGGTGTTTCTTCAGGTTTGCCAATACACTGGTCATTTTATGGCCATGGTATATTCCATGCACACACTTAACACACCTACCCATAATGCATGCTGTACATGTTCACGTATTGTAGTTTTTAACTGAAATGCATCCCATTGGTCACCATGATGATGTATTTGAAGGGTATGTCAGACTACTGCAATATAACTAACATCCTGTTATTGCAAGAAGTTTGCACAGAGATGAACATAATGGTGGGACAAATGGCCTACAGTTGGGACATGTCTGAAACATCACCCTTGTACAGTGCTACAACAGTGGATATACCACTATTACTATGACAACGGTTACAGATCTACACTATGGCATATCACAACACTGCAGTCCACAACCCTTACAACCTGCAACGTGGTCCTAACATGAGCAATGAATGTGTAATATGAAATCCTATGTTAGGACAGCAAATATGGGGAATGCATACCTTCACAAACACTAGAAGCATATGTGCGCATACAGTCCAGATAGCATATACTGGAAGCAGCTATTGAGGTACTGACAGCATGCATTTTTCATAACTATGGACCTTCCAGGAAGTACAGGTCCCCAATGTCACACCAATAAATGGTCTGCTGTCCAAGATGTTTGGCCATCAAATGTGCCCACTTACCTGCAACAGAGGCAGCTGTGGCTTGCACACATCTTACATGCCATGGCATGGATCCCATCCCCAACAGGTTGCACTCAGGAGTTGGACATGTAGCCATACCTCACCATTGCATATACCATGGCAAACAGTGAAGACAGTCATGTATGTGGCGAGGATGTATGAGACAGGATTAATGTAGAAAATAAACAGATGGCCATCCAAGACAGATGACATCACATGTTGCAAACCAGTCATGCAGGCTGCCTAGTAACATGCCACAACACTGAGGGAGTTGCAGGAATGTCTAGCAAGTACTAGCTGTGCAGTACCCATGTCAGCAATTGCCCGGACTCTGCATAAGTTTGGCCCATGGGCTAGGGTATTCAGATGGGACAGTTGTACCACAGGAAACATCAGTGAAGCCTGTTTACAGGTAGCATATGTATAACAGCAAAGGTCCCCTAAAGGCACGAGTTACTATGTGTACTGGTGTACCAAGACCATGTTGGAAACCTACAGACAGTATCAATTAAGATACATGTGCTGCACAACCCACACCTCACCCAACCTCATGCCCACCATCCCCATCTGTACCTTGCCAGTGCCAGTGCACACCTGCATGTTTGTCATTCATTAGCTGGGACTAGGCTGTTACACATGGTGTGTAGTGTTTGGGACACTGCAAAATGACATACGTGTAGGCCATAGTTTTCAAGAATCTGCAAAAAGTCTGAGGGTGGGGAAGGGGTGTCATCATGACACAACAGTGCACTGGAGCAGAGATCCAAAGGATGCTACTAATGGCTATATATGCACACAGTCAGGGTCAGGAACTGTGGCAGACATAAACCTGACTCCACAGCAATAGCGATGACACTGTGTGACCTCCAAGGGATGTGCACATGAGTTGACCTTGTAATCATGCAGATTGAGGGACATTTGGAGGGCAGACTGACCAAATACTGGCAAATGCAGATGGTCCATGCTAGTATATCCCTGCCAGGAATAGTGACTGTTGTAGTACACATAACAGTAGTTGCAACAAACCATCATGATTAGGGGCATGCACACATATGCACCCACACAATGTATGCATCTCAGTCAGCATCTGGACAACTAACACATTTGTTTGACACTGGATTTGATTGCACAGGTCATATGTCACATAGCAGGTTTGTATAATGTTAACATATGCAGTAATGTGGTCCCATGGCATATCAAGGAAGAGAGCACCATATCAATAAGGGTGTGTACACCCCCCATAGCCATGGTAAGGTTTGAAGATTGTTAGTGTAATTGTATTGTATTGGCCATACATGCACCACCGATGATGAGGTCTGTAAATCAGATATCAGGCATTCACAAAGGACATCTGTCCACATATCATCCCAGGTATGTACTGGCCAAACACACAGGGGCTGTGAGCAGCAGAGCAAACATAATTGACACAATAATACACATTCAACAATGTTGTGTACACCTGTGAGGTATGGTGCACAGTACATGCCAGAGTGCCGAACAGGTGCACAACAGTACTGTGTATATGGGTGCAGTGTGTGCCAGGGGAAGGGGCATCACCTAGTAACACACACCAAGCATCACAGAGATGTATAATGTTGCTCGCAGGGATTGACTACAGCTACACTGCATGGTGCTTAGTGCCGTTTGTCATGCATGTTGACAGATGGGTAATGGGAGGTCTGTGTGTAGTATTTTTGCGCAACCTCACCTGTAAGTGTGTGTGTGGGGGGTTATTTAGTCTGTAAGTGGAATCTGGTGGTGTGGAGTGGGGTTGATGTATGTAGGATGTGTGTGTGTCCATGTATGCACATATGTGAATGTGGGGTTGTTCATACCTCTCAACTTCCTTTTGAAATTGTGCAGTACATGGACATGGACAGACACATGAGACACCAGGAATACGTTTTTGACATGTAATCTCAGGACAACTGATAGTATAATAACATCTGTAGCATGAAACATGCATTGGGAGGGAAACTAGACACCAGGGATACTGTTTTAATTGCAATCAGCAGAAAGGCGAAAGAATACCCACGTATGCAGCACTACAGATGCATTGGGAATTACTAGACAACACCAGACAGTGTTTCCAAATATTACTGTAGTCCACATAAAAAGTTAACAGAGCAACAGATCTTGCATCTACTGAACAATAGTTAACGTATGACACTCCAGTGCATGACATTATTGAGTGACTGTAGTAGCCCATATATGGGGGCCATGCTCAAGATGTCTGGACAAACCTAGGGTGAACACTGTATAACATCAGGGAGTCTTTGAAAAATGACTAGTGGCAGGGCAGCAGTACATCTGACAAATATCTGGACATAACATCACACTGGGTAAGTACACTGAGCTGCTAGGCATGTCACAAAGCACAGTGTAAACTACAGGCAGACTGCCACATCACTGACCTACATTTCTCATGGGGAATACACATGTACCTGCAAATATAGCAGGCTCTACAGGCATGTAACAGCATGGAGTAATAGACACCTGTGTGAAAGTGCATACCCACAGCCAATGTGAATGCAGCCACAACCACATATGGTAAGCGTGCTTAATATTACAGTATATGGACTGGCTGATCAACACCATCCTCATATGTGCCACTCACACACTAACCCTACATATACTTAGCCCTTACACAGTGTATTCTGATGCCTGACTGTGGTATAGGACATGTGTGTGTTTGGCCCTACAAACTTGTAAGCCGATAGGGTACCATACATTGGAGCAGCATGCAATATCAGATAAAACAGGATCAAGAACAATGACATCTACCACAGTCTGTATACAGGCCAACATACATATTCGTAATACACACAGTTTCGACAATCACCATAAGTACACAGACCTCACTACTGTGCACACTATGACAGAGTGTCCAGGTTTTGTCCTCAGGTATAACCCCTGCTATACATAACACGTCTAGCAATCTGATATCTTACTGGCTTTTTATCAGGTATGATGTCAATAAATAATGGTGTACTGAACATATGCACCTCTTACTGCATGACATATGTACAAAGGTTGATGGAGTTGTGGCTGGAGGCACAAACAGAGGGCCAATATTGACATGTTGCTGTGATAACCTCATACACTTAGTGATGTAACAGAGTATGTTGTGACATATGTCCTATGAGGGATATGAAGTCAGTAACTCTCATGGCTATCACCCTGTACTGACTGCAATCTTCAGACTATGCTTCTGCAGTTCTAAAGATAGGCAATCTCTGAGTAAGACAACACATGTAAGACTCCAAACACTGGCCAGTCTGCAGATAGCCCTACAGGTGGGAGTTTCCTCAACCATATAACACTGGCATGACAGGTATTAAATCATGTAGACCAGCCATAGCCACACAAACCTTGTCAAACCAACGTTACTTCAAATGCAGAAGAGCAAGACTTATATTCTGTAGTCATGTCTGGAACATCCCCCTCCTGTTTTTTGGCCTTTCTCCACAGTGTATGTTGTTAGAGGTATATCCCACTACCCTCTGTGATGCTGTTTGCCAAATACTGACATGAAGTCCTGGTTACAGTGAATGAAAAGGGCCAGCACCCACACAATGTTCCTAGTTATAGGAATGTGTTTCCATGCAATTGGCTATGGGAATGTTACCACATCTGTTCCACATGCAATCAGCTAGTGTGCGACTGCAATTTGTGCACACGCCATCAGCTGATCATGAGCATCACTTACAAAACACAAGCTTGTGCCTAAGCAAAGCAGGTGTACTTCTCCACATCCACCAGAGAGGGAGTAAGAGAGACAGACAGAGACAAAGTAAGACAGGGAGGGGAAGGAGAGTAAAAGCTAAGCAAGTTTATGTCACATACTTACCAGTACAGTGTTTCAAACCCCTGCCTGACTATGTATTGCTATTATATTTCTATGCAGTCATTGCATGTGCCAGAGAGCTTACATGTTGGAGATATGTCCAAAGGTATATTTGATGGTGAGTGACATCAACAGTGATAAAGGAGGGATAAGGTAGGTGTAGTACATGTGCCTGTCCACAAGAACAGGTGTCAAGGACAACATAGCCACACTCTCTCAGGGACTCACACACATTATCACAGTTGGCAGGGTCAGGATTAGAATTCCTAACTAACTAGTTTGCTACACTACAGTATTATGCAGGTATCACATGCACCACATAGGTTATCAGACTGACATATGGGCAAAGGGTATGTCAAGGTGACTGACATCACAAGGCATGCTTCAGTAGGGCAATGAGAGGTGTAGTGAGTGTGAATGGCATCCAAATCATTAATCTTCACACACACACACAGACACAGGTTTGCCAGTACTGACATGCATGGGTTCATTGCTTCACAGGTGTGTAGTAGTTGACTGTGCCAGAAGGCTGTACAAGGCTTGGAAAAGGGCATACCTTGGCATCAGGCCACATGACAATGGTCAGTGAGGCTCAGGGGTGTAGTCTCTGGGTTGGCCTACACAGGCGGGTATTGTTTTCACCATCCACTCATCTGGGTTACTATTGTGGGTGGCCAGTGCTGTGCAATGCTTGCCATGTATGTGTTCTATATTCCATAACATGGACGGTGTCTGGGATGTGCACATGTCCCACATGCATGTGCTGTGACATGTGGAAGTGTGCCTGGGGTGTCTGGGGTATGTTATGTGGACAGATTGTTATAATCTGATGTAGCATTCCTGACCTCATATGGTGAGAACTGGCAATGGAAACTAGGTTGACCCTACACTTACATTGACAGCATGATACAGATATTCACTGGTGATAGTGGCATCTGTCCATACAGGGCATGTGTATAAGGCATGGTATTTCCTTTGTGGGTTACATTTGCTGACTCTACAGTTGTTGCAGGCGTCCAGTGGGAAACATAGCAAAGGACCACTGTATGCAATGTTTTGCCTATTGTAGGCATGGGACAGGGTGCCATGTCCTCTGCATTCCACTGTAATCACACCATGGTTACTATCTGTGGGCAATATGCAGGGAACTACCAACATATTGGTTATTGCCTAGCCAAGTGTGTTTGTGTATGAGACATGGGTGGAGAGTATTCTCTGTGTAATACAACGGTTACCTATATTGTTCCCTAATCAATAATGTCACATGTAGGGGTATGGATTGTCTACACCAGCCTTTCTGCTGTTTGACATCTGCACTCCTTGTAAGGTGGACATTGTGACATATAATAGGCCCTCCATATAAGAAATTTGCAAAACCCACTCCACAATGAGTCCTGCTATTACACACTCACAGTTACCTCCACACAGGATACTGATCACACACACACACACACACACACACACACACACACACACACACACACACACACACACACATGCACACGCACATGCACACACACACACACACACACACACACACACACACACACACACACACACACACACACACACACACACACACACACACACACACACACAGTCTCATAGTTGCCATGTCTGGGACTAGAACTCATACGTAACTAACACATCATACTACAGCATTATGCAGTTATAGCACATGCCAAGGATCTTACTGGGGTACTCTTTCTCCAAAGGTGTATTTCAAGGTGAATTACATTAGCAGGCTTGCCAAAGTAGGGCAATAGAAATTGTAGTGACTGTGAATGTCCTCAAAAGCATTAGTCCCTACACATACAAACACACACACACACACACACACACACACACACACACACACACACACACACACACACACACACACACAGTTGCCATGTCTGGGATTAGAACTCCAACCTAAGTAGTACATCACAGTGCAGCATTATACAGTTATAGCACACACCATGGAGCTTACTGGGCTATTCTTTCCCCAAAGGTGTATTTCAAGGAGAATGACATCAGCAGGCTTGCCAAAGTAGGGCAACAGAAATTGTAGTGACTGTGAATGGCCACAAAAGCATTGACCTCTACACATACAAACAAACACATACACAGAGTTTCACAGTTGCCATGTCTGGGATTAGAATTCCTACCTAACTAGTACATCCCACTGCAATATTACAGTTATAGCATGCACCATGGAGTCTACTGGGTGTATTACAAAGTGAATGACATCAGCATCAGCAGGCCTGCCAAAGTAGGTCAATGGAAATTGTAGTGACTGTGAATGGCCTCAAAAGCATTGATCCCTACACAAACAAACAAACACACACATAGTTTCACATTTTCCAAGTATGGGATTAGAACTCCTACCTAACTAGTACTTCACACTACAACATTATGCAGTTATAGCACATACCATGAAGTTTACTGGGCTATTATTTCCCCAAAGGTGTATTTCAAAGTGAATGACATCAGCAGGCCTGCCAAAATAGGGCAATGGAAATTGTAGTGACTGTGAATGCCCTCAAAAGCATTGATCCATATACATACAAACACACAGAGTTTCACATTTTCCATGTCTGAGATTAGAACTCCTACCTAACTAGTAAATCACACTACAGCATTATGCAGTTATAGGACATGCCATGGAGCTTATTGGGTTACTCATTCCCCAAATGTGTATTTCAAAGTAAATGACATCAGCAGGCTTGCCAAAGTAGGGCAATGGAAAGTGTAGTTCATAGGTTGGTATTAGGCTATCAGTCCTAGGGCCTATACAAGCCTAGCCATGACAATTCACTGGCTATTTCTTCCCACAATATTTACTTCCCAGGAACACTCAATAGCAGGGCATGACATGATCCCTGGATTGAATTTCCTATCTCCCATCCAATTGTCAGGGTTCCTTTTGAAGAAGCCCAAAGAGGCACATTACTTGACATGTATGGGTAGTCTATTCCAGAGTCTGGGGAGTCTCTGGGTCAGGAACCCATCCTTCCAGCATGTTTTGTTCACTGTGATGACAAGGTTTGGATCCCTGGAGCATGTGGCTTTGATGGATTGGGATTTCTTTACATGTAGCATGTCCAACAGCTCTGGGTTTGACATGGCCTTGTATGTTAAGCAGAGATTGCATCTGAGTAAATGGTATGTGACAGAGTATAGCTGGATGATCTTTAGATGGTTAGCATATGGCATCTGCTTTAGGCCTGCAATTCTTTTAGTGAGGTATTTCTGCAGTCTTTCTAGTTGTTGCAGATGTCTTGAGAGGTACATACCAAATGGGGCTTGTATTCTATACTGGGTCTACTAAGAGATGACTACAGTGGGACAAAGACCTCCTTTTTTCTGGATGGTAAACCCTTAGTGATGAGATATGCCACATAGGTGGATTTCCTGACTGTTGTGGTGATATGGTTATCAAAGGTGAGACCACTGTTCCCTAAGTCTCTTATCACACTTTCGGTGTTTAGTGTACTGCCACCTATGTGGTACTTCACAGGTACATGTTTCTTCCCAAAGGAGATAACTATACATTTCTTGGTGCTGAGCTTGATTTCATGTCTCTGGCACCAAGCATCTGTTTCTGTAAGGCCCTTTTGTAGAATATCCACATCATTTGGGGATTCAATAATGGCTCCCAGTTTGCTGTCATCTGCGACCTTTGTTAGCCAAAGTCCCTTAGTGCTGGCCTGTACTTCAGAGCAGTAGATGCCAAACAAGAGCAGTCCCAGGACTGAACCATGAGGTACTCCAATTGTCACTTGTCTGGAGATGGATTTGGAGTTGGCTACTTTTACAGTGTTGGTTCTGTCAGTAAGCCAGTTGGCAATCCATCAAGTGACATAGGGATTAATGGCCAGTTTAGCATATTTATCTATGATTCCAGACTGTGGATGGTGTTGAAGGCCTTGGCATGGTCTGGATAGGCTGTGTGGACAACGTTACCCTCATCAACAGCTCTGGAGACTGATTCAAAGATGTCAAGCAGGTTCAGGAGACATGATCGGCCCTTCACAAACCCAACCTGAGAGGGGTCCAGTGTTTGCAGGTTGCCAATGTTTTTGTTTATAAGTTCCATGATAATACATTCCATGACCTTGCAGATCAGGCTCATCAGACTGATTGGGATGTAGTTCCCAGGATCCAAGGTGGATCCCCCTTGTAGAGTGGGATAACTGTAGCTGTGCACCACTCAGTGGGCATGAAGCCTGACGTGAGGCTATGATTAAACATGGAACTTAGGTGAGGTGCCAGTTCATTTTGTAGTTCATGTAGTACACAGCTCGGGATGTTGTCTGGTCCCATGGATGCTGTATTCTTAGCTATGGAGAGTGTGGTTTTTACCTGTGTGGCCATTATTACCAGAATCTGGCAATCTTTCAGTATTGAGATGGGCCCTTTACAGGGTGGGAGGGTGGTGCAGTTGGCACTGACTCTATCTGCCAGGATATTGGCAATATCCTTGTAATAAGTATATTTAATGTCATTCTGTTGTAGCTCAGAGCAGATCTGAGCACTGCCATTTAGATTCCTGACATAGCTATAGAACGTCTTGTGGTTGTCTTTGAAATCTTTGGCTATATTATTTTCATAACTAGCTTTGGAGGATTTTATGAGGGATGTCAGCTTCTTACTGAGGCTGGAAAGGGAGTTTTTTGCATCCTGGGATTTTCCTCTTTTCAGCAACAGTTTCTTCCTTTTGTTGCAAAGTTTGTTTATGGCAGGGGACAACCAGATTGGCTTCCTTTTCTTGGATGAGAGCGTCTTGGTTCTATTTGGGATAGCATGATTCATGCACAAGTGGATGTGCTCGTACAGTGCATTAGTGTAGGATTCAACAGTTGAGCTTTTAGTTCCCATCAGCATGGGTGTCATGAAGTTTGTCACGTCTGACTTGTATAGCATGAAGTTGGCTTTGGAAACATTTTTATGGAGGTTTCCTTACTGGGGTGTGAGGGAGGGATGTGGATGTCAAGGGTGATTAGCTTATGTTCAGATCTGACCACTGATGGGGTAACCATTAGTGTGGAGCATCAATTTCTCATATTGGTAATGACCAAGTCTATGATATTGGAGCCCCTGGTGAGACTATGGTTTAGTTGATCCAGAGCATTGGGAATTATGACATCCAAGAACCTTTGGGCAAAGGTGTTGGTAAACAAGTAGTTTTCCCAGTTAATGGCAAGGTAGTTGAAGTCACTCACTATTAGGGTGTTTGGTTGCATCTTAATATTTTCCAGTATGTTTACAAAGGTGTAGTGAGAATCTTGTGCATGGTGGGGGATCTGTAGCAAGCTATACAATTTGTATGGCAGTCTTACCTAGTGTTAGTTGCACCTGGTGAATTTTAGACGCATTGTGTTGCGCAAGTAGCCTGGTGGTGTGAATATCCTTGGTGAGTATGGACACTTCTTTAACTTTAGTGTTTCAGTCCTGGCTTTGTGGCCAACAGGTATGGTAAGAGCTGTACCTGGTATTGCAGTGGTGCTCTCTGAAGCCTTGAACCTGGTCTCTGTTACTGCACAGATATCGATGTTCTCCATTTTTAGGTGTGCCTAGTGACTGTAAATGGCCACGAAAGCATTGTTCCCTGCACACACACAAGCAAACACACACACACACACACACACACACACACACACACACACACACACACACACACACACACACACACACACACACACACACACACAGTCTCACAGTTGCCATGCCTGGGATTAGAACTCCTACTTAACTAGTACATCACACTATAGCATTACCCAGTTTTAGCATGCGCCATAGAGCTTAAAGGGTTACTCCTTCATCAAAGGTGTATTTCAAGGTGAATTACATCAGCAGGTTTGCCAAAATAGGGCAATGGGGAGTGCAGTGTGTGTGCATGGGCCATGAATCATTCATCTGGACACAGACACACAACACTCAGTCACACACAGGTTTAAATTTACCAGGTATGTGTATACAACTGCTAGATGAATAATGACTTGTACAGTCATGATACACAGTTATCACATGCACCACAGATACTATAGTGCTGAGGGATACCAGAGGCAAATTCAGTATAATTCTCCTCATTTGCAATGGATTGCCTGCTAATGCCTAGCTACAAGTCCCACACTGAGCCTTCCCCCTTATCAACCACTATTCACTGGCCTTGTTGTCCTCTGCCTACCATTGACTATAATGGCAAAATTGCAGAGATAACTTTTTTTCAGGGTTTTTCTTTTATTTTCCAGCCGATCCCATTTGAGCGCCACTGCCCTACGCTTAAACGGCCGAAATCGGCCAAAATAAAATAAAAGTTATTTTTTTGCAACTGTTTTCCATGCCAATGGCTATATATTTGGCCATTGGCATGCTTTCCACATTATATACATCCTTTATTTGGAGCTGTCATGGCTCCATGGTATAGTTTGCAGAAATGTTCTCGGTTACTAACCGAGTACATTTCTTCAGGTTACACTAATCTTGCACGGACGACTGTCAGCTTCCTGGATCACTAATTCACCTCATTTGCATGATTTGTACCTGCATATGGGGTAATTAACATACAGGAAATGTGCCTGTGCAGGAATAGTGCAGGAGCGCTCATGCACATCATGGGAGCTTTTTCCTGGATCTCTCAGTGGCCATATTGCCTCCAGCAGCTCCTGTACTATTCCTGCATGCTGTGAAGAGCTTGCTGAATCCTGGGGCATACCATTTGCCCTTTTTTTGCACTGTGCTAATACTTGATTTCTGCCTCAAGCTGCACTGATTTCAACAAGTACTTGACTCCAGGCCTTGTTCCTCTTGACTTGTCACGGCCCTCCTTTACCAAAAAGAAGTTTCTCATATGTCCTAAGTGCTGCCATTAAGACACGCTTTTCTTCATGACTGAAGTTATCCCTTCTGTATTTTAATCCCTTATTTCCCATCAATACTACATGTAAAAAAGGGAAAAATGCTACAGTCAGACAGAGTGTGTCAGTAATGTTTGGATGTAATCACTTGATAAAGTACAAACCACTGACCAGCTTTTGCTGCTACCCACAATAACTGTTACTTAACACAAAAAAGATATGAATAACTAATAGAAACTCAATATATCCATGATAAGTGCAATCTATTTCATTTCTTTAATCACTTTAGTCAGCAAAAAATATCCATGCCCTATCCACTGCCATTGTCATGTACTCATAACGTTGCTTCTCTTTTCCTCACGGTCACTACCAAAATGTCAGATTCATTACACATGCCTGTTCATGTCCTTTGCATAGTAAAATCTCTGCAGTAGTTTAAAGCATGTATTTATTCATTTATTTCCAGTTTAATGACCGGAGAGGTCCACTGGGCTCAAGGAGCCCGTTTTCAGTGGAGGCCTAGGGAGAAAAACTCCATAATACACAGTAACAATTGGCAAAAAAATAATATTACATAGTAAAACTTAGTAGGGTACAATCAAAAAAATATTGGAATACATATATATATATATATATATATATATATATATATATATATATATATATATATATATATATATATCTACTAGAATAGGGACAAGTTGTACAGAGGATTAGTTGCAGTGATGTGCAAGGTTATACATAACAATTGTAATACATTTGGATGTAGTTATTCATTTGAACGTAGTTATCAACTGACATTTGTAAATACAATTTGCACTGAGGGGGTGAGTACAGATGGAAAGTACATTAGTTAAAAGGTATAGAATTGAGACAGACCATTAAGAACTAGAAAAGGTGGAGTGCATACATCACCAAATAGGATGTGAGGTGTGGATGTTTTTAGTTAAGTAGCATCAAACTTTATGAGTTGCTAATAGAGAGATTTATTCCCATGTATGCACAATCAGTACATTACACTTCTGTAATGTTCATCTTTTTGTAATCACTGCTCAACCCAACAGCTCATGTTATTAAATGCAGCTTTAAAATGGCAAGAACATTTACCAGTAAAGCAATGGTATCAACAGATTTATGTTGATCCATCACAGGTGTTTTTGATAAATTCAGGTAAATCGGAAGCAGTTTGCCAAAACCACCTTCAGTGAACATTGGAACAATTCTTTCCAGGTGGCAAGCCTCCTTGCACCACCCATGTAGGGGGACACCCACACATCCCCTGGAATTATATATATCAAGTCCAAGGTTACACAACAGTTGAGAAAATGGCAATCTCCAATTTCATCCAAGACTGTTTTGGCAAACTGTCATTGGTTTCTTTACATTAGCTGAAATTACCTTCAGTGGATTGACATGTTTCTGTATCAACACATGCACAATATTCATCAAAAATCATTGTGAGTAAACTTTACAACAATATTAATATAACGTTTGAAGTATATCTTATAAAAAAGCAATGCTTTTTACATGTTTT
The DNA here is from genome assembly GCF_019279795.1 of Protopterus annectens. Taxonomy (NCBI): domain Eukaryota; kingdom Metazoa; phylum Chordata; order Ceratodontiformes; family Protopteridae; genus Protopterus; species Protopterus annectens. Next base: position 33,341,423 of record NC_056734.1, on the reverse strand, counting down.
TCTTACTTTGGTATGTCTGTACTATCCTAAACATTTGATATTTGTCTCAGCTATTTGTAAATGAATATGGTGATGCTCAGCTTATTAGTCAAAATACAGGGCCATTTACATCTCTAGGCTAATTTATATGCATCTCTATGAATCAGAGTATTATGGAAATGTATCCTGAGGCACATTGGCAACATGTAGCATTTCAGTGATTGTGAATGCACATACAACCTTACATGAACTTGTTTCAGGATGACATGGATGCTCTGCAGATGTTTCCAAAGTCCACAGCACTCCACAGCTATCCCAAGCTTTTCATGGGAATGAGCAAATGGCCATAGACTAGCCACAATAAGAATCTAGCTAAAAAAAAAAAAAAGAAATAATCTAATATCAGGTTTGCAACAATCTGAAGCATATTCCCTGCCCGTCTAATATTGTGTTACACCCTAGCAAATGAAACAAATCATAAAGTCATAACAATAAAAAAAAATCATATACATACTGAGATTTATTTCCTCCCCCAAAACAAATATTTCTACTGCACTACATGACAGATACAGATATTAGAGTAAAAACAAATAACTTTTATCAATAAGCATTATCAAAACAACTTAACAGTATATTTAAATTTTTATGACACATAGAAAGGAAAGGAAAGCAAATGAAAGGAAAGGAAAGGAAAAGAAAAGAAAGGAAAGAAAGGAAAGGAAAGGAATGGAAAGGAAAGGAAAAGAAAAGAAAGGAAAGTGTTTGCCTTTTAGAAAAATCAGTATGTGACAAAACAGTTTTGGTTACATCAAACTTGCCAATAGTATCAACACCTGTTGCAATGATCATGCTAGTAAAAAGAGTTTGGTTAAGGTGATGCAACACTCTGCAGGGAATAGTTCCAACCATGGCTAATATATCCATCACCATGCATTCCTCATTCTTATTCTTGGTCTTGGTCTTCAAAAGATGGCAACTCTTATGAAGGTACAAGGCCACACCCTTGATTGGTCTGATAAAGGTACCTTGATAATGCTTTATGTTTTACATGATTTGTACCTAGAGAAGACCAAGGTGTACACGAGACATAGCACATGGAAAAAGATTAATATCTGGCAGGAGCTGAGTGACCACCTGCCAATCCTGAAAGGTAAAACCTGAACTGATCAGCAGTGCTGTTACAAGTATGAAGATTTGCAGAAGTGTAGGGCTGAGCAAATGGTCCGGTTGATAGACCAGTTTGTGGCCAGAAGGACATAGTTTTATAGAAGCAAAATATTTGGTTTCTTAACTGATTCAGGAAAAAAAAAGAAAACAACAAAAAAAAGTTAAGTTTACATAAATACAGGTATTTACAAAGGCAGATCTGTGTACATGAACCATTACATACACTGCCATTTATTTATTTAATTATTTGCATTTGTTTACTGGGATGGTACATTGGGCCTTAGTGAGCCCATTTTCAGTGGAGGCTTAGAGAACAAATCTCCACAAACAAATATAAAGTATACAGTATACAATATATACAATATACAATAAAGTACACAACACATATAATTCAATAGATTATCATAAGGTACATAGCAATGCGTGAGTTGCAGTAGGAATTGAGTGAGTAGGTGAAAATTGTTGCACATTTTTAGATTACAGCATAAAGGATAATGACTGCACATTCATCACATGAAATAAAGATGAATAATTAGAGTACTCATAATAGCAGCATTCTGTGAATAATTTATCCTTGTAGGAAAGCCATCAGCTTGAAGTAATGGTACAACAGATACAGTGGGTAGTGCTATTATGAAATGCTTAGGAAAACATGAGCATGTTTGTAATCATACATGTATCTTTTGAAAAAAGAGGAATATCACTAATGTGTAAGTAGATTATAATAATAAATAGAAACGTCAGATAAGTGTATTAAAATAATAATCTTTACATGTAACTGAGTAAATAATGTACTAGTTTACAGGTATTAGTAATGATAATTGGATTTATAAAGTTATGAAATAAGAATTGCAACTACACATTTATGGTTTATTACTGTAACAAAGGGAGATACTGCCAGCACAGCTATCTGAAATTTATAAATGATTACATGTTATTTGTGAATATCAACATGATTTATATAAGATGCTTGTGTTACAACTGTATTAGAACTGTATGTCATGTGTATATAAAACTGGTTAGTACATACATATGAGCTGAAAAGGTATTTTATAAAGTGTTTGTGTTTGAAATGCATCCATAGTGTGCCCTGCTGGAAGAGAACAGAAATGTGCATACACTATTGTAGCTATCTAAATGTATATATTGTAACTGTGGAAACTGGAATACAGGTTAATTCATTACATCCAAGTGATGCCTCCAGGTGTATCTGCAGTTAACTCCTACTGGCATTTCTTGGTGTCAAATATTGCATGTTCATATTTGCATTAATAATTCCAAAGCCATGCTATGTGCAAGTTTTTAAAATAATTCATATTAAAGCTCATACAATAGCAAACTCAACTGTGTCTATATTTGACCTCTGTCTAGTGCAGGTAAATAGATATTAACTGTTGTTTTTTTTTTTATATTAATTTATATAAATATAATTTTCACATTTTTCTAAATATCTTAACAACCAAATAACACCGCCAGAAGTCCTTAGACTTGTATGAAAGCTCTCAGCTAGATGAATAAAATGCTCCTGACAGTATGTGTGCAACTTGAGTATTTGTTGAGATATTTTAAGTCATTTACAAAATATTACAAATGGAATAGTTACTGGGCCAGATTCACGAAGGCTTGCATGGAGTCTTAGAGTAGAGTAAGACTCCATGCAGCCATCATGCCCGACGAGCGATCCAGAAACAGCCTGCAGGGGTGTGCAAGAGAGCTCCTAAAATGGCTCTTACACAGACAGGGCTGGGATATGCAAATTACCTCAATTGCAGGTGAAAGGCATGCAAATGAGGTAGATTTGCAATTCAGGAAACCCGAACCTGTCCGAGTAAGAGCAGTGTTATTTGCAGAAATGTACTCAGTTGACAACTGAGTACCGTTCTGCAAATAGCAAAACGGAGCCGTGACAGCTCCAAATAAAGGTTGCATCCAGTGCAGGCAGCATGCCAATGGGCAAATATACGGCCATTGGAAATGTTTCCTGATGCAATATGAAAATAAAAATAATTATATTTTTTTCTCCGATTTCCGATGTTTAAGCGTAGGGCAGCGCCACGCAAATGGGCTGTGCTGTAAAACCCAGAAAACTAAAAATTAAAACCCACAAATGTGGGTCTTATTTAAATTGTTAATGTACAATTCAAGGGAATGGCAGGCTGAAGACAACATGGCCACCGAGTAGAGGTTGCTAGGGAGGAAGCTCAGTCTAAGAGATGTAACCAAGCATTAGTAGGCAATCCTATGAAAATGAGGGTTAGGATAGTGAATCACAAGTTTACATAGCAAATGAGCGCAGTCAGTGGAGTGTAGGAGTATGATAGAGTAGAAGATAGATGACATCACGAGGGGGGCATGTATGAAAGTAGTGAAGCACCATGGAGCAGAGTGGCATGTGGCTGCTGTCTTTACACATCATGGAAAGAGGTGTGTCAATAGGTAGGCTAGGAAAAGGCAAGAAATGGAAGGGGTATGCCATGGATAACACCAAAGTTTCTTGCTGAGCATGCATGCGCATGTGTACACGCCTGTAAACCTGAGTAAGACAGTGTGTGTGCGTGTAAGCGTGAGTGCGTGTGTTTAAGCCGGAGTAAGCATGTATAAGGCTGTTTAAAGAGTTGTAAGCATGTTTGCGCTGGTGTGTGCGTGTTTTAACCCGAATAAGCAAGTTTTAGTCCATGTAAGCATGTGTGCGTGCGTGTTAGCTGCTGTGTGCATGTTTGCGCTTGTGTGTGCGGTGCCCCTCCCACCGAGGAAACAGAAAGGAAAAAGGAAGCACAACAGGAAGCTACCAGGGAGTACTAGCAGAGCTAGCAGGTGAAAACAATCAGAATCAGGCAATTACACAGGCAGTACACTAGCCCAGCCCAGCCTAGCACTTAAAACTCCACAAACAACAGACCATTATGTTTCTCACAACAGACACTGCAGTAAGCTAATAGAAGTGAAAACTGAAAAAGCTTTACTGAGACAAAGAAATGATAGGGGCTGCCATTGCTGTCATAAGGTGACATATGCAACATGCTGAGGGTGGTGAAAATGGAAATGCTGCTGGGCAACCCACAGTGAGGAGACGGAGAAGAGTGCACAGGCCCAGGGTAACCTACCAGGGGCTGCATGAGCTGGAGATAGAGGAGCACAATAGAGTGGACAGAGACCTCCTGCAGAAAATTGTTGAGCTGTGCAGGCCATGCCTCACACACAGAACCAACAGAGGGGAACACATCCCAGTGGAAATCAAGGTATGTGTTGGCCTAAGAATATTAGCAACAGGTACCTTCCAGAGACCAACTGGTGATATGATGGGGATATCAGCGGCATCAGCATCCAGAGTACTGCACCAGTTCCTGGATGCCATGTCAGCACATGTCGGTGATCATGTATATTTCCCCAATTCCTGTGAGGTATTGGCCAGCAATATGCGTCTCTTCCAGCAAATAGCAGAATACCCTGAGGTAGTGGGTGCAATAGACTGCATGCACATACGCATCAAAGCACCAGCTGTCGAGCGGGGTAGGGCCTACTTCAACCACAAGGGCTTCCCCTCCATCAACTGCCAGGTCATGTACGATGCCCAGGGCATAATACTGAATGTGTGTGCAGGCTGCCCTGGAAGCTACCATGATTCCCATATCTGGCATCTGATGCAGCTGTACCAGACATTTGCCAATGTTGACATCCCACATGGTCACCTAGTGGGGGATGCTGGCTATGCACTGGAGCCGTGGCTGATGACACCCATCAGAAATGCACAAACACCTGAACAGGAACGCCATAATGAGGCACACGCACAAACACGTAATGTAATAGAGCATGTGTTTGGGCTGCTCAAGTCATGATTCCAGTGCCTGGACACATCTGGTGGAGCCTTGCAGTACTCACCAACTACATGTACCCAAATTGTCATGGTATGTGCTATGCTACATAATCTGATCCTGAAAAAACAGCTGCAGCAGGACCAGCATAGGCCTGGGCCAAACAGCCCCCCACCATTGCCAAGGCCATCACAGGCAGACCGTGACTCAGAGGAGGAACAACCTAAGCCTGTCCTAGTAGGCGGAAGGCGGCATGCCCAGTATGCTTTGGCCTTGGCAAAGAGGCAATGCATAGCATGCACACTGGCTCAGTAGGAACTCTGGAAATGATACCTCTCTCTGACTCGCACATATAGTAAAAGGGATGCCTAAGTTGACACTACCTGCTTTCAAACATGTACAGGGAGTTTAGTATGTGCATCCAACAAAGGCAGCCCTGCAGTACCACCTAAGGCATGATTGCCATGTGTTAAGCAATATAAAACAGTGCTAAACAGCATTTACCACCATGTAGTATATGCAAACAAAATCGCACACACCAACAAGCACAACTGTTGTCAATGTTGAGTAATATTGGGCAACATCCAGCAATGTTGGTGAATATTGACCAATGTCGGACAAGCCTGGTCTAAGTAGGGCATAGCTGAACAAAAACCAAAAAAAAAAAAAAAAACATAAACACATTATCCAACATTTTATCCATATACACATCTATTACTTGTTTAGGATACATATTATATAAGCTTAGCTGTTGTTGCTGAATATTTTCCCTCAAAGAAATTTCTTGAGGCAAAAAGTACTTATTCAAAAGTTCCATATATTTAATGCTAGTTTCAAGGTTAATCTGCTGCCACATGCACAGCAGATCTTTATAAACAGTACCTGTGGTGGGCATTTTAAGAATCCTCAGGCCCCTGGGTACAATTTTGCATGCAATGCACACCTCAAAATGTTGGCGTTGTAACTGGAGGTGTTTAAGTCTGAGAAAGTCCCCTTCCATCTCCTGTGCAAGTGTCGTTAATCCATGGTATTCCTTTTCTGAGGTTCCATTGTCGTCTGTCTCAGTAGGAGCATGGTAGTGCAAAAGTGGATTTACTTCACCAGTTATTACATCTTGAAACCTAGTCTTGCTCTCTCTGTTGGTTTCCCTTTGACTAAGTAGTACTTCCGGTGTATACGGAAGTTCAAACGGAGTGTCAATAGATTTTGACTCTGCCATGGAATATACATGAGTAACAACATGTATAATGAAAATAAAATCCAAAAAAAAATGCTCACGTGTTATTCCACTTCCTACAAAACGTACTGTTGCTAAGAAGAAAAAAGAAAATGTGTGGGAAGCAATGTGCAGAGTAGGTTTTAAATCCCAAGTAGTTCACTATAAAGTTCCAAGTACAATAAGAATCAGGTTCAGATGTCTCCTCAATGTAAAGAGCCTATGCAGGCAATTGCTGACACCCAAAACCAGCGGGTGTGTTCCTCTTCCTAGTAGTTCAGCCACAAACTCTTGTTAGTGCAACTCCACAAAACTATAGCTTGTCATGCACAATCAAGTAAATACAAGCGTTAAGCGGAGGTTATAAATATTTATTAAATAAAAACGGCAAGCGCTTTCAACTTGTGGTCTTCTTCAGGCCAATAATAACTAAAGTGCTCGGTGCAAACATTTAAATATACAAACATTAAAAATGCAATGATGTCACATCCTCAATTAGTTGAAGTGCATGCATTATTTAAAAATTAAAGGGACAGGAAGTGCTGCCCTAATTTCAAGCATAGCTTGTTGTAAGCAACTTCTAAAATCATGAATAAAACATAAAAATATATATAGAGCATAAAAATATATGGCATATATATATATAGTCAGCCATACTGTATTGCTAAACAATCAATCTTATAAACATGCTTTATACATAAAAAAATGATATTTCTATTCTTTTAACAGAGCTAAAAAATGTGCATCCACACATGTCATGTGTGGAATGCATGCATCCAAATATCCATGTCATGTATTAATAGAAGTGGAACAGAGAGATGGAACTGGGATGTTGCATGTGTGCATTTGTAAAAAAATATATGTATAAGCGGATAGCGCATAAAGTATATATGTGTATATCAGCCGCAGCTGTGAGGAAAGGTAGAGCGTTTCCATACTTTGGTAATAGAAATGATGGATGCAAAGAATTGGACGCAATACATGATAGTAATGATAGACTTAGGATACCAATATTTTACACACAGGATGTTAGATATGTGAAGGACATTTACAGAAAGCACTGGGACATTCTTCTCACTGATTTAGATATATCAGGAGTGATTGATCACTCTCCTAGGTTCACATATAAGAACAGACATAACTTATATAGGATGTTATGTGGACCGAACAGAATATGTGGAACTGTGAGCTGTGTGAAAAGCAGCATGACCAGGAAATGTAGTAGATGCAATTATTGTAATTTCATCAAAGAAACAGATAGCTTTATACATCCAAACACAGGACAGGAATTTGTTTTTACAGCTGCGGCCTCCTGTGATACTACACATGTAGTCTATTTAGCGACCTGCACACAGTGCTGTGCATTTTATATAGGTAAAACTGACCGCAAATTGAAAGAGAGAATCAGAGAACACATATACAAGATCAGAGTGGCCTCACCATGCAGTGCATTGTCGAAACATGTGATTAATACCTCTAAACAACACACATTTAAGTTTCAAGTGATACAGGTGAATGAACCCACATTGAGGAGAGGTGACATCTAGAATTTAACTGAAGCAAAGGAGACCAAATGGATTATCAGACTTAGAGCTGATTGTCACCCTGGCCTCAATGACAGGGTATCCATCAAACCCATGTTGAAATCTAGGTCACTACGCCATTGAGCACCATATATCTCATAATTATCTACTTACACCTTGACATTTTTATTTGTTTCATTCACTTTTTTCTTAACTTCTCCCCCCCCATCCCTCACATTCATTCCCCTTCCACACTTCCTCCAATCTTGTCACTCCCCCCCCCACATACACACACACACACACACACACACACACACACACACACACACACACACACACACACACACACACACCTCCTTTCCACTTTTGCATAGTATTCATTTAGGGCATTGATATAACATCACATAGTCTTATTGTCAACTGTCTTTATCTATGTGTACAATTTACACATATAGATATACACATATATACTTTATGCGCTATCCGCTTATACATATATTTTTTTACAAATGCACACATGCAACATCCCAGTTCCATCTCTCTGTTCCACTTCTATTAGTACATGACATGGATATTTGGATGCATGCATTCCACACATGACATGTGTGGATGCACATTTTTTAGCTCTGTTAAAAGAATAGAAATATCATTTTTTTATGTATAAAGCATGTTTATAAGATTGATTGTTTAGCAATACAGTATGGCTGACTATATATATATGCCATATATTTGTATGCTCTATATATATTTTTATGTTTTATTCATGATTTTAGAAGTTGCTTACAACAAGCTATGCTTGAAATTAGGGCAGCACTTCCTGTCCCTTTAATTTTTAAATAATACATGCACTTCAACTAATTGAGGATGTGACATCATTGCATTTTTAATGTTTGTATATTTAAATGTTTGCACCAAGCACTTTAGTTGTTCTTGGCCTGAAGAAGACCACAAGTTGAAAGCGCTTGCCGTTTTTATTTAATAAATATTTATAACCTCCGCTTAACGCTTGTATTTACTTGATTGTGCATGACAAGCTATAGTTTTGTGGAGTTGCACTAACAAGAGTTTGTGGCTGAACTACTAGGAAGAGGAACACACCCGCTGGTTTGGGGTGTCAGCAATTGCCTGCATAGGCTTTTTACATTGAGGAGACATCTGAACCTGATTCGTATTGTACTTGGAACTTTATAGTGAACTACTTGGGATTTAAAACCTACTCTGCACATTGCTTCCCACACATTTTCTTTTTTCTTCATAGCTGAACAAAAGCCAACATGCTCATATTTGTTTAACTGGTCCTTAAGCAGTCTGATCTGCTCAATATGAAAATATAAAGCAGTGATGGGCCTAGAACCCAGAATACTGTGCACTATAGTCAAAGTACTGAACCACTAAACCATGGCAGCATTGCAGGGGTTAGCCTGTATGAAGGAATGTTGATAAGTCTATGCAAAGTATCTCATGGAAACCCTGCAGGCACAGCATAATCCCTGTCGAGTTATGGCACAAAGGTGAGTCCTGCAGTAAGAACAGAACCTGAATTCCAACACACACAGTATAAATGTTAATATTGGTCATGTTCACACACATCAACAAATGTAGTGGACCTCAGATAGCAACATACTGAAAGGTCACACTGGGCATGCTCACACACTTGAATAAATGAGACAAATGTCAGGCAACAAAACACGGAAAGCCTGAACTGGGCATGCTCACACACTTAGGCCATGTCTGAGTACAGCAGTGGGCCACGCATATCTAACAGTTGCATGTGTTAACCCAGGAACCTGTCATTATCCAGCAATCCACCCTGTGCACACAGTTATATGACAACAGGCACATCTATAATATAGTGGAACCCTGTCATAATCATTTATGTTCTACAGATACTGAAATTGTTCATAGAAACTGGTAAAGCAAAGATGATAAAGACCTGCAAACAGTATCAGCAATAAACATTGTGCATCCTGAACATTAGCATAGGTTCAGAGGTCGATACTAGGCTATCTGCCCTAGGGCATGTACAAGCCTAGCCAGATTACTACACTGTGTGTGTGAATAGTAGGTCACACAAGATAGCCCATGTACATTTAGGCTAGTGTGCCTCTGTCTAGCAGGGACACAGAAGATATCCCAGGGGTAAACATACAATCACCCATACAGTCATCAAGATGTCTCCTGTGGGTGGCTCTGCCTATGTGAACCTGGGATTACAATCTGGAGTGAGTGGAGGCTCTGGGATAAGACTCTATCCCTCCAGCATGTCCTATTAACATCTGTGCTGAGGTATATGTCCCTGGAGTGTGTAGCTCCAAGGAAGTCGGATATCCTGAGATGGAGCATGTCCAGTAAATCTGGGTTGGGTATATCTGTAAACAACAGGCACACATCATATCCGAGTAGGTGGTGAGCGACTGAGTAGAGCTGGAGTTACTGCATCCAAACTGTGCAGGGCATCTGTCTGAGTCCCTAGATCTGCTTGGTGAGGAACTTCTGTGGCCAGTACAGTTGCTGCAGGTGTCGGGTAAGGTACACCCCAAATGTGGCATTGTAACCAAGCATGGTTGTGATGAGTATAGGGGCACAATGACCTCACTCGATCTAGATGTGAAACCATATGGGATAAGGTGGCCCACATAGAAGGTGTGTCCAACCACTTTGGCAACATGAATGTCAAAGGCGACAGTACGAACAAGTCATGTCCCCAAACCCCTAACAACTCCTACCATATGTAATGGAGTACTACCTATGTGGTAATGTGTGGGCATGTTGTTATTCCCAAAGGGGATGACTATGCAACTAATGGCATTTAGCTGTAGGGTATGGCTCAGGCACCAGTCATCCATCTCTGTAAGACCCTGTTTGAGTATGCATGTGGCAGCTGGAGAGTTGATCATGGCACCCATCTTGCAGTCAAGTGCAAACATGTTCAGCCATATTCCCCCTGTGGTAGCCTGTACGTCAGACAAAAATATACTGAACAAGAGAGGTCCCAGGACTGAGCCATGTGTAAATGGTGTATAGTCAGACATGGCACCTGCAATTCTGACCATGTGGGTGCTATCCCTGATCCAGGCAGCAATCCATCGTGTGAGATATGTGCCCATATCGACGCTGGTGAGCCTAGGCATAATGGCCCAGTGGGTTATTGTGTTGAAGGGTTTTGCAAGGTTCAGGTATGCCATGTGGACAACCGTCCCTATGTCGATGGACCTGTTAACTGTTTAAAGAATACAAACAGGTTCAAGAGGCAAGATCTGCCCACAATAATGCTGCAATGTGTAGGACACAGTGTCTGTAGGTTCCCAATGTCTATGTGTATGAGTCCCATGACAATACGCTTCATAGCTTTGCAGAACGGGCTAGTTAGGCTTATAGGGCAATATTGTCTGTGGTCCATTGTGGCACCAACTCTGTGGAGTGGGACCACTGTTGCTGTACGCCATTCCTTGGGTACATATCCTGTACTAACTCCAATATTGAACAGTGATGTAATGTGAGGGTTACATCTGTCATGAAGCTCATGTAAGATGCAGGCCGGGACACCGTCTGGTCCCATTGATACTGTGATGTACGCTTTGGGGAGGGCAGCACTCATCTGTTACTGTGTGATGTCAGGGAGGTTATACTCTGCTGGGATGGATAGTTGCTCCTTAGGGGGGATGGGGGGAGACATCTGCACTGAACCTGTTTGCCAGGATGTTGGCAATGCCAGTGGGTTCAGGGTAAGTTTAGTCAGAATGCAGTAACTCACAGCATATCAGTGAGTGTCCACCCAGGTTCCTGACATAACTGAAGAAGGCCATGTGATAGTCCTACGTGTCTGGTGCAATTGTCCGGTAGAAGTGGCCCTTAGAAATGTTCATGAGTGATCGTAGCTGACTGCTAGTAAAGATCACAGATGCCTTCCCAGTCTGGGATTGTGTTCTATCATGTAGCAGCATCCTCCTGATGTTGTACAGCTTATTAATGGCTGGGGTCTACCAGACAGGTCCCCTGCCATTGGAGTAGTGAGTCCTGTTGTTATTTGGGATAACACAATCCATGCAGTCTACTAGTTGTCCATAGAATGTGTATGTAAAGGATTCAGCAGTATGAGACATATTTGCCACTGTCTCAGGGTCACTGAAGGATACCATCTTGCTTTGGTGAAGTGAGACGTTGGCTCATGAGAAGTTCACCAAGATTACCCAGGATGGGTGTGTGGTGGGTATATGTATGTCCAGTGAGATGCATGTATGTTCTGACCTTACCAATGAGAGGTATATCGCTGGAGTGGAACATAGAGTCCCCATGTTGGTGATAATCAGGTCCAATATGGATTGCCCCTTGTGGCTGTGCTGACTGTTTGTGCCATAGCATATGAGTCTAAAAATTGTAGCGACTGTTGGGTGAGGGTGTTGGGGTTTGAGTAGTATCCCCAGTCAATACTTGTGTATATGAAGTCACCCAATATAATGGTGTTTGTGGAGACCTTCATATTCTCCATAGTTCCCATGAAAGCCGAGTGGGATTCCTGAGTTTGGGAGGGTGGTCTGTAGCAGGCAACAAACTGAAAGGCAGTTTTGCACAATGGTAGTTGTATATGTATGATCTGTGATGCTTTGTGCAGTGCTACTAACCCAGAGGAGTGTGTATCTGTGATGTATATGGATACTCCCCCTAGTTGTGTTGTCTGTTCCAAGTCTTGTTGTCAGAAAGCATGGTATGAAACATAACCTGGTAGTGCTGGTGTGCATAAGTGAGCCTGAACCAGGCATCTGTTAGTGCACAGATATCAATATCCTCCATACTGAGGAGAGTCCTGAGTGGCCACAATATGAGGGTAACACATCTGGTGTTGAGCAGCATTACCCTTAGTTTCATTTAACCTGTAATGTCTATGGAGGTGGGTTTGTCTTTTGAGGCCTGCTTAAAAAAGGCACTATGGTGGTAGCAAGAGCCTTAGCCAGCATTCAAAAGTCCAAGGGTGACAGGTGCAAGCTGTCCATAGTGAAGCTACATGGCATGTTGAGCATGTAACCATATGCTGACAGACACTGTATCCCCTATGAATGAAGCAAATTTGTTAGACAACTGTTAAACATGATATGTTTGTCTGTATACTGTGACATCATAATTGGCGGGTGTAAGATGCTAGACAAGGTCAGGGTCATACTGGCCTGGGCTACATGATCAGAGTGTTCCTCCATGTATCATGTCATGTGGTTCAGGGAGTAACATCTGAGGTTTTATGCACCAGCATGGACAATGATGGTGCCAGTCCTGTACTTGCTTTGTTGTGACCTGACTGCCTGTGTTATGTGGCAGATCCTGGCACCCGACAGACAGCCCAAAGTGACTTCCCTTGTTAGGGCTGGTGAGTGGTATGTCAGTGTGTCTGACAATAAGTGTCGCCTATTACAAGTGTATTAGGTGTGTTGTTTAGCCCGAAGAGCAGTGATTGTGTGGCACACTGACGTTGTGAACTATGTGATATGTGGGTATTGTAGTGGTGTAGCAGTTGTGTGTGTCTGCTTTGGAGGTCTCTGCTGCTTAGGCAGAGTACATTTACAGCATCCGAGTATGTCTATGTGTGATAATGGGGTTTGGGTGCTGTCGCTAGAGGATATGTGAGACTGATATGTGGTGTGTGTGGTTACCTTCACCACCTAATAGACTGTGCCAGTCATGGGTCGAGAGAGTTCAGCACCCTGTATGTCTCTATAGGTGCATCTCACACATTTATCTGAGTTTGTCAGGAGGAGGAGAGGGTTGTCTTTGTACATGAGGCAGATGTGACATTGTGTCAATATCACAATATTCACCAGCTGGACTGGAGAGTACACACAAAACCGACCCCTGGACATGCCAGGATATTATGATGACATACTCTGTAGCCTGATCACAAAGGATCAGCAGGGTGTTAAGTATGTAAAAGAGTATAACAGGCATTAGTGATCATGTTCGTTGGTGTTTTGTAAAGAGTAGCTGAGAAGGAGTCCAGACTGAATCATGACACCTCCTTCAGCTATGTCATAAATAGCAATGTGCACCCATATATGTCCTGAGTCAGGGCCAACTGTACCTGACTGACAATGCCGACATCCTGACAGACAGGCCCATATGTACATACCCACCTCCCACTGACAATAGGCCATATCATCATACCAGGAGATATCACATGTAGAATGGATGAGCAGCTACCCCCACTGCCAAAAGCATGGCAACAAGTGGAATACATTGATTCCCAATATGTGTCATGCACAAACTACAGAACAAACAGATCCTGCACCTGAACAGTCAGCTGAGCCTCACCCCCTACACAGGATGTGGAACCGTTGAATGTGTCACAGCAACATATGGCACTCCCCACAAGTGTTGGTGCACAACACACCATGGGAAGTCAAGTCCAGTACGCCTATGAAGTCTGATTTGCAAGGTCATGGAGTCCATCATGGTTGCAGTAATAAACAGAGCTATTGGAAGCTGACATACACACAACCCTACCAACTGTGGTATGTTCATGTGTGGATCATGGTTACCAAACATGCTAGACTGTTTGCAAAGCAGCCACCCAGGACATACATCAATGAACACATCCACACATGTCTCACATGGACTTTGAATAGCCCTTTATCAACATCCCAGACACATGTAGTATCCACAAAACCAACAAGCTGTGCATAAATATGTGTTGACATATGATGGAATGTCAATGTGTCCACAGATAGATCACACAAGGTAAGGATTATGAGGTCTTGTTCAAGCTGTTGACACCTGCTGACCCACATGGACCATTCCTGGAATGGTATAAAACAAAGTGTACACACATCACCATGTCCAGTCTGATGATGTCACCATCCTATAGATACAGTAGGAGAAAAGAAACCATCCAGCAAAGCAAATAGCGTGCCATGTTAATGCATCTCTCTCTATTATCATGACATAGTTAGGTAGGGGTTTAAATCCTGCAAACAGTGTGTGGTGGTGGGGGTGTGTGTGTATGTGTGCAGTTTAATTTGAGAGGTGTTCCCTTTTTGAAGACTGGGACACTAAAAGAGGTACATTCCTCTTTGGAAAGTCTGATGATGTCACCATCCTACAAATACAGCAGGAAAGGAAAGCCAGCCAATAAAGCAAATGGCGTGCAGTGTTAATGCATCGCTCTTTAGTATCATAGCCATATTTAGGTAGGGGTTTAGATCCTGCAAACACTGACTCTGTGTGTGTAATTGTCTTTGAAAGGAGTGCCCTTTTTGGAGACTGGGAAAACACAGTAAATGAGGTGCATTCCTCTTTGGAAAGACTGATGATGTCACCATCCTACAAATACAGACGGAGAAGGGAAACTACCCATTAAAGCAAATAGCATGGCGTATTAATGCATCGTTCTCTAATATCATAACATAGTTAAGTAGGGGTTTGAATCCTACAAACCGTGTGTGCTTGTGGGAGGGGGGTGTATGTGCGCAGTTTCCTTTGAGAGGTGTTCCCTTTTTGGAGACTTGGACACTAAAAGAGGTACATTTCTCTTTGGAAAGTCTGATGATGTCACCATCCTACAAATACAGCAGGAGAAAAAAAAAAGCAGCCAATAAAGCAAATAGCATTCCATGTTAATGCATCACTCTCTAATAGCATAACCATACCTTAGATAGGGGTTTGGAACCTGCAAACACTGACTGTGTAATTGTCTTTGAAAGGAGTGCCCTTTTTGGAGACAGGGACACTGGGGGGTGGTGTGTATGTGTGCAGTTTCCTGTGAGAGGTGTTCCCTTTTTGGAGACTGGGACATTAAAAGAGGTATAGTCCTCTTTGGAAAGTCTGATGATGTCACCATCCTTCAAATACAGCAGGAGAAGGGAATTAGCTAGTAAAGAAAATAGCGTGCCATGTTAATGCATCACTCTCTAATATCATAACCATAGTTCCATAGGGGTTTGGATCTTGCAAACACTGACTGCGTGTGCGTAATTGTCTTTGAAAAGAGTGCCCTTTTTGGAGACTGGGAAAACACAATAAATGAGGTATATTCCTCTTTGGAAAGACTGATGATGTCACCATCCTACAAATACAGACGAAGAAGGAAAACCACCCGTTAAAACAAATAGCGCAATGTGTAAATGCATCGCTCTCTAGTATCATAACATAGTTAAGTAGGAGTTTGAATCCTGCCAACAGTGTGTGTGTGGGGTGGGGTGTGTGTATGTGTGCAGTTTCCTGTGAGAGGTGTTCCCTTTCTGGAGACTGGGACACTAAAAGAGGTACATTCCTCTTTGGAAAGTCTGATGATGTCACCATCCTACAAATACAGCAGGAGAAGGAAGACCAGCCAATAAAACAAATAACGCACTGTGTTAATGTATCGCTTTCTAGTATCATAACATGCTTAGGTAGGGGTTTGGATCTTGCAACCTCTGCATGTGTGTAATTGTCTTTGAAAAGAGTGCCCTTTTTGGAGACTGGGAAAACACAGTAAATGAGGTACATTCCTCTTTGGAAAGACTGATGATGTCACCATCCTAAAAATACAGACGGAGAAACAAAGCCACCCACTAAAACAAATAGCACGCCATGTTAAAGCATCGCTCTCTAGTATTATAACATAGTTAGGTAGGGGTTTGAATCCTGCATCCTATGTGTGCAGTTTCCTTTCAGAGGTGTTCCCTTTTTGGAGAGTGGGACACTAAAAGAGGTACATTCCTCTTTGGAAAGTCTGATAATGTCACCATCCTACAAATACAGCAGGAGAAGGAAAATTAGCCAGTAAAGCAAATAGCGTGCCATGTTAATGCATCGCTCTCTAGTATCATAACATAGGTAGGAATTTGAATCTTGGAAACACTGACAGTGTGTGTGTATGTGTGCAGTTTCCTTTGAGAGGTGTTCCCTTTTTGGAGACTGGGAAAACCCACTAAAAGAGGTACATTCCTCTTTGGAAAGTCTGATGATGTCACCATCCTACAAATACAGCAGGAGAAGAAAAACCAGCCAGGAAAACAAGTAGCGTGCCATGTTAAAGCATCGCTTTTTAGTATCATAACATAGTTAGATAGGGGTTTAGATCCTGCAAACACTGACTGTGTATGTGTGCAATTCTCTTTGAAAGGAGTGTCCTTTGTGGAGACTGGGAAAACACAGTAAATGAAGTACATTTCTCTTTAGAAAGACTGATGATGTCACCATCTTACAAATACAGACAGAGAAGGGAAACCACCCACTAAAGCAAATAGCATGCCGTGTTAATGCATCACTCTCTAGTATCATAACATAGTTAGGTAGGGGTTTAAATCCTGCAAATACTGACAGTGTGTGTGTCGGGGGGATGTGCTTATGTCTGCAGTTTCCTTTGAGAGGTGTTCCCTTTTTGGAGACTGGGAAAACTCACTAAAAGAGGTACATTCCTCTTTGGAAAGACTGATGATGTCACCATCCTAAAAATACAGATGAAGAAACGAAGCCACCCACTAAAACAAATAGCGCGCCATGTTAAAGCATCGCTCTCTAGTATTATAACATCGTTATGTAGGGGTTTGAATCCTGCATTCTGTGTGTGTATGTGTGCAGTTTCCTTTGAGAGGTGTTCCTGTTTTGGAGACTGGGACACTAAAAGAGGTACATTCCTCTTTGGAAAGTCTGATGATGTCACCATCCTACAAATACAGCAGGAGAAGGGAAACCACCCAATAAAGCAAATAGCATACTATGTTAATGCATCACTCTCTAGTATCATAGCATAGTTAGGTAGGAGTTTGAATTCTGCAAACACTGACAGTGTGTGTGTGTCTGTGGTTTCCTTTGAGAGGTGTTCCCTTTTGGAGACTGGGAAAACCCACTAAAAGAGGTACATTCCTCTTTGGAAAGTCTGATGATGTCACCATCCTACAAATACAGCAGGAGAAGGGAAGCCGTCCAGTAAAGCAAATAGCACGCCGTGTTAATGCGTCGCTCTCAAGTGTCATAACATAGATAGGTTGGGAACCTGAAAACACTGACTCTGTGTGTGTGTGTATGTATGCAATTGTCTTTGAAAGGAATGTCCTTTTTGGATACTGGGAAAACACTGTAAAAGAGGTACATTCCTCTTTGGAAAGACTGATGATGTCACCATCCTACAAATACAGATGGAGAGAAGAGACCACCAAATAAAGCAAATAGCGTGCCGTGTTAATACATTGGTCTCTAGTATCATAGCATAATTAGGTAGGGGTTTGGATCCTGCAAATGCTGGCTGTGGGTGTGTGGGGGATGTGTGCAATTGTTTTTAAAAGGTGTTCCCTTTTTGGAGACTGGGAAAACACACTAAAAGAGGTACATTCCTCTTTGGAAAGACTGATGATGTCACCATCCTACAAATACAGACGGAGAAGAGAAACCACCCAACAAAGCAAATAGCATGCCGTGTTAATGCATTGTTCTTTAGTATCATGACATTGTTAGGTAGGAGTTTGGATCCTGCTGACTCTGTGTGTGGGGGCTGTGTGTAATTATCTTTGAAAGGTGTGCCCTTTTTGGAGACTGGGAAAACACACTAAAATGGGTACATTCCTCTTTGGAAAGACTGATGATGTCACCATCCTACAAATACAGATGGAGAAGAGAAACCACCCAGTAAAGCAAATAGTGCGCCGTGTTAATGCATCACTCTCTAGAATAATAACATTGTTAAGTAGGGGTTTGCATCCTGCAAACACTGACTGTGTATGTGTGCAACTGTCTTTGAAAGGAGTGCCCTTTTTGGAGACTGGGAAAACACACTAAATGAGGTACATTCCTCTTTGGAAAGACTGATGATGTCACCATCCTACAAATACAGACGGAGAAGAAAAAACTCCCAATAAAGCAAATAACACGCCGTGTTAATGCATCGCTTTCTAATCTCATAATATAGTTAGGTAGGGGTTTAAATCCTGCAAATGCTGACTGTGTGTTGGTCAATGCGCTATGGGTTTTGCTTTTACTATGGTATGACATATTATGATTACAACAGTACATGCACTGCACACATCAGGTAGCTGCGTGGCAAATATATATGTGTACATGTCCCCTCAATCAGTACATAGGTGTGAAGCCTGCATACTACATGAATACATTTGTTTCCATTGACAGGTTGTGCCGCTGCTTCGCAGATCGTAGGTCACATATGTATGTATGTATGTGACAAGGCCGCCCACTGTTGTGTTCTGTGGCCAAGGTCATCTGTGCCACACACAGCCATGAGTTACTTAAGAGTAGTGTGAGTGAGGGTATATGCCTGGGGTATATGTCAGACTTGTTCATACACAACGACTGCCAATAATGGACAATCTTTATAGGTGTACAACTGCTTTGTGGATATGCATTCAGGCCTCTAATGCCTTATGTGATGCACCTTGGGACTCAACAATACCTATGGATAAGTGGATACCAAGGGACACATGACATAACATGAGGCTGTATGTACACATTGGTACCCAAAATACATGTTGAGGTCTACCACCTGTGTGGTACTGATGGGATAGTATGTATAGTTCATGAGGATGACTATGCCATAGTCGGCTTACTGCTATACAGCATGTATCAGACAACAGATATCTGTCTGTATGATATCCTTGTGTAGGATATGCATCCCATCCAGGGAATGCATTGTAGGCCAATGCATGCATTTCCAGATTTGGTTGGACACATCCCTAATGTGTTTGCATGTACCTAAGAGGGCTATATGCCAAACAGGTGTGGTCACAGGAATGGGTGGTGGTCATTACCACTAGTTAGTGTTATAGTGTAGCACCGGAAGGATCCAACTGTTACTGAGTTCCCTACGACTGTGTGTCATTTGTCAGGACATCATCCAATGACTGCTTATAGTCATGCTGTTGAGGTTGTGTATACTACCAGACCGCAAATCATTGGCAGATATTAATGGTATCACCCACAGCATAGTGTCAACCCATGTCATACACACATGTCTACCCATGTTAGTACATAACTGTAGTAGAATGCATACTGGCCATTGAAAGATACTATGAGAAGTTAACAATGTGTACGACAGGGTATGCCACACGTCCCATGGGTCCACTATGCACGTACATGTAGAAAGTGCACACCCACCATGTTCACAGATGTACACTTGCTAATCTGTACTGCACACTTCACACATGTACTGTCCACTCACTAACAAATGCTGGCAATGCATTACACTTCAGCAAAGTGGCACATGGGTGGACAATACATACTCAGACCTAACAGTGGTGTAAACAATGCTACATTGACAATCAGAGCTGTTAGGTATGTCTGTGGCCTTTCCACTTGCTGTAGTTGTCATGTGAGGTACATACCACATGGGGCAGTGTGATGAGTAGAGGGGAACACCGACATATATTTCCCTAGATGACGCACCTTTTCTGATGACATGTACCATGTAGACAGATTACATGACTACTGTGGCACTGTGATTATCAAAGGGGAGCCTACTGTTCACCTGTGTCTCGTGTTCCCTTCTGACACCTTCAGTGTTATGCAGGCTACCACCTATGTGTCAGTTACTGCATAAGGTGTTTTGGAATGGGGTATGGCACTACAGTATCAACACTAGTGTACAGTCCATGCCTTGGACAACAGGCACCTGTTGCAGTACATATGACCCTGTGTCTCCCTCTCTCTCTCTCTACATATATATATATATATATATATATATATATATATATATATATATATATATATATACATATCTATACATATATATATATATATATATATATATATATATATCCATATATATCAATATATATCTATATTTATCCATATATATATATATATATATATATATATATATATATATATATATATATATATCCATATATATATATATATATCTATATACATACATATATTTTATATATATATATATATATATATATATATATATATATATATATATATATCCACATAGCCTGTTTTATGGAGGCCGGGGAGTATATATGCTCAGATGCATATCTTTAATGTGGGATATATATATACACTGTAGATCTATATATCTATATATGTATATATATCATATATATCTCTTGCTGTGATATATATGTATATATATATATATATATATATATATATATATATATATATGTATATATGTATATATGTATATATCTATATGTAGATCTATATATATCTATAATTCTATATATATATATATATATATCTATATTTCTGTATATCTATATATATATATATATATGTATATATCTATCTATATATATATATATATATATATATATATATACATGTATATATACACATACATCTAAACATCCATTGCTGTACATATAGCTGCACTTATAGGCACATATACTGCCCACCTTTCATGGTGGGGATGTCAATTATGCAACAGTTGTGAGACATACGGTTATGTAATACTATTGCACAATGTTGTGCAGAATGCATTCTGCTGTCCTCAGGATGTATAGCTGTAGCAGGCCTCACTGCCTGTAGCTCAGTCCCCCAGCATTTAATCACCACATGACATATACCGGCACTGCTTGCTGTCTGCAATGCCACATACTACAACCTACAAACATATGTGCACATAGCAGCCTTCAACAACATACATATGTCTAGCCTTCACTAACAGTTGCAGTACATCCCTTGCCCTATGCAAATGTGCATGTACATATAGATATGGACTGCTGCCACATATGGGTGAGTCACAGTACGTAGAGTACCCTTCAGTTACATCTTTCGGATGTCAGCAAATACATATCTGTTACATACCTTACCTTTGTATTCCTCACCTCCATCTGATGTAGGTGTTGTTTTTTATTTATTTATTTATTTTTTTTTGGTTTTCGTTTCCTCTGTGTGTTGCTGTTTCTTTTCAGTGTCTGATCCTACTGCCTGTTTGTATCCATCTGTCGTTTGTCTCTGTCTGTCTCTCTCGCTCGCGCTCTCACTGTCTCTCCTAGTTGGTGCAATGATATTATTGCATGTGTGGACAGCAGATACAGGTTGCTTTTCTAGGTATCTGCACATGTGCATGTGATGGCCTCTGCACCAATTGGTGCCCACCATTTAGTAATTGCATGCAGCCTGCTGTGTGGTAATTGCAGTTCTCACTGTGATTTCAGGACACTGCTATAAAATGATAGGTTAGGTAGGCGTAGCCCTTTCAGTTTTGCAAGGTGGGGACCATGCTTGGTTTTACTGTGGACACTGTTGTCTCAGTCAGAAGGTTGGTATATATCTCATATCTGGATTCTGAGCATATGTATTACTACACCTTTTCTGACCTGCAAGCAGTGTCTACTCTCACTTATTGACATTTATCATTAAGTGGGATTCTACACCTTTCTGCCTACTGCTACTACATTTCACAGGGAGTCTGAGGGGCACAGCTAACATTTGTTTTCAAATCAGGGATATCCCTGTAAACCAGTCACAGTTGGGAGGTCTGGCCTCTGACCTAATTCAAATATGCCAGTGTTTATCCTGCTCTGATACTGTGTGGGGATTGTAAGGTGCTACAGTAACATTATTCCCTGCTAGCATGGCTGGTTCTCTTTTCACAGTCATGTCATGCGATTCCACATCACTTGCTGGTTAAGGGCCACAGAACATGATTTGTGTTATGCCATTCCTATTCTCCCTTTACATTCACTCATTGTAATGCATGATATATTTCTTTCAGCACCAAGTTATTGTATATCTGCTGTGGTGTAGTGATACTTCATGCACACTGATGAGCCTAAGGTCTGGGGTTCCAGATTGACAGGTGTATTTTATTTTTCTGCTGAGCAATACAAGGGCCCTGTCATACAAAGTGACTAAGGCACATTTAAGCAGTTGTAAGTGGGTTTGCGTGGGTTTGCGTGATGCTTAGCTAAGTGCACACAAGCTCACACTCGCGCACCCCCGCTAACTACTGCTTAAAAGTGCTTACTCCCGCTAACCCCCGCGCTAATTTCTTTGAAAGAAAAGAAAATGGGGTGATAGGAAAGTGGTGAAAAAGGGGGCACAAAGAGGGAAAGACAGTAGGGAAACCAGCTGGGATGTGCAGGAAGGGTGTAGAGAAGGCCCATAGCTGCCCATTTCTGTACCAGCAACAGCTGTGCATATGTTCATAATTTGGTGTGAAATTTGTAACCTTCCACCCCTGAGAGAGGGGTGAGGACAACAGAGTATGTTGCAGTGCCAATTATAATTATCAGTTTACATGTCCGGCAGACGTGTGCAAAATGGGCAGCTATGTTTGGGGTGTAATTTCTTTGTGGGAACAGATTGCCCTTTTTTTTTTTTTTTTCAGGTGAGAGTGGAATGTGAGGTAGGGGATGTAGGTATATTTGGGGAGGTAGGTTGGGGAGGTAAACAGACAAGACAAACAAGACGCATACAGGGGTGGAATTTGACACATGGGGTGGGTGAACACAATTGACAGGGAACATTGTTTGGAAATCGCAAGCCCATGAGCCCACAGATGGTAACAGTGGAACTGAGATCCCCACCCATGGGCAGTCACCACTGCACCTTCACAGCCCCGAGGGTGGCTGTGCTGGTGGCTGTGTAGGATGGGCAGGCTTACCCGTGAGACACACCACTCTAGCCTCAAGCTGGCATAGGAGATCAGCGACTGAATGCTGGATCTCCCTACGCACCACAACCCAGACCCTTCGAAGGGTGACAGGTGGCCCTTCTCTGCCCACGCTTGCACAGGGGGATGAGCCCCATCACCTGCAGTGCTTCCACCCGAAGGTGGCACAGGACCAACAGGGGAGGGGAGCCCTGGCTGGGCACCAGACCTGCTGGTGCCAGGTGCACTTGCCAGCTGAGGAGTGACAGGTGGGTCCGCTGGGACTGGCCTTCCCATACATTCTGTGATTAGGTGTGTTTAATTACAACATAAGCAAGACAGCATTCCAGATTAGTTGTAACAGCATGCAATAATTTTCCCATTAACCCAACACACCAAGGGTACAACAGTTGAACAGCAAGCATAACACATGCATATATTGAACCACAGTCGCTATTCCAACAGCATGCAGGGATGTTTAGTAGCAACAGGCCACCATGATTGTGGTGTTCAAACAGGCCACATGCATCAACATGAATGCAAATATTTATAGAACAATAGTACATATGTCCTAACAAATATTTAAGATTACACATACCCACTGAGGTGTGGAATTGCATGGTTTATGCACATACAGTAGGGTGTAGAAAATACCTCGGTTAACATCTTATAATGACCTTTTCATCTACACTACATTCCTAGTGACTGCAAGTGTATATCCCCTACATGTATTATTACACTTGCCACCATACATTAGGTTGTGTAATGGGTTTGGCTAGTTCAATATATGCCTGACCTATATCTGACAAACTAATTGTGCAGGACGCAGATGCTACTGCTACATATTTCTTGATTGCATTTATATTTCTTTATCTACATATCTGGGATGTTTTCACATGACATTTTCACTTCAATTTATACAGAACCCTGCATTTCTTGACACACACTCACATTTTTGGGGAAAATATAACATACTACACTTGTGCCAGTTTTACTTATTCATGCCAGCCAGTAAGTGACTGTTGTGGACTGTATATATGTTTCACAGCTACTTGCACTTCCGTCACTCACTTTATATGGGACTGCACAACTCTGGGTTGCCAGTACCTTTTCAAACAGTACTGTTTGTATAATGCAAGGGTACAACAACATTTCAGACTCTGTGACACAGACACACTCTAGGTTTTAGACCTTTATTAATAACATTACACACTTTTCCACAGGCTCACTCCTTTATTTGTTTTAACAGTGTATATGGCAGACATGTTCAGGACATATTGTGCCTTTATTAATAGGTTAGCACACTCTTTTTTCAGGCTCACTCACTTATTTTATATGACAGTGCCTGCAGAGATATTATTCCAGACATATGTTACCTTTCTTAATGGGTTTCTACACTCTTTTTCTGCCTCTCTGACATTTTTATCTGACAGTACATGCAGAGGACTTATTCAGGCAATTTTATGGCTGTATTATTGGACTACAACACTTTCTTTCATGCTCTCTCCCATATTTTATATAACAATCCATGCAGAATAATCACTAACCTGCCTGGTGGCACAGCCTTAGTAGCCTATCAGCATAGGCTTGCTGATTCATAGCACGGTCACCTGTAGCTGTAAAGTAAAGTAGGGGATATTGAGACATACCTATCCGTTATACATACTCCATTATCAATTCTTACATACTGCATTCCATGGCTACATACTCAGTTGTGGGGCATCCCGCATCCCATGGGCCTCCTGTATCCACTGGTTCAGGCAGTCCTGCTTTCATCTCTTCAGGTCTGCATGGTGGTGATGGACCTGCTCACTGGTCCGAGGAATGCCTGTGGCACTGGTGAGGTCACGAGCTAACTGGTTCCAAGCCTCTGCTTTGTACTCCATCCCTTGGAACTGGCCCTGCAGGATTCTTGACTCGTGATGGTGGACAAGGAGCCAAACCATGTATTTGGACTCCTCGATGCCCCAACGTTGCGCTCGGAAGCGTGTTCCCTCTCCGACACCAGACATTCTAACTGCAGATGTGAGCTACAATCAGTTATGGCATGTATTCCCGCCTGTGTGGCTTAAATATCCTGCATTTCCCGCACATTTTTGTGATTAGCCATTTTGTAAAATTCTCGGCTGACTGCAGACCTGCTTAGTAATGGTTAAACTATCATTCGTAAGTATATGAATGTTGACAGTGGATGTTGCCCCTATGTTGTCATGACTTAGTGGTTCTGTACTTTGCTTCTGATGCACAGAGTCCTGGGTTCGAACCTCATCACTCATTTTATTTTCATACTGTCCAGACAGGCTAGTGGGTGTGGCTGCATTTAAGCAACTTTGCTCTACGTTGCTCCTTGGTGCCCTACAGTGCCCTGGTTGGCATGGCACGCACGTCCGCGCAAACACATTGCGCTAGGTAAACCACTTTTAAACTTTGGGCAACTCTATTGCGCTGGGTAAAGCGCTATTAAACTATGGGCACCTCTGCTTAGCTGGGTAAAGTGCTATTAAACTATGGGCACCTCTGTTAAGCTGGGTAAAGCACTGCTTAAAGGCAGGCTGTTATATATCTGGATCCTTCAAAAATATATATTTTGTTCACTGATACATTGGCCATTTCACTGCATTTAATAATATTTTAATCATATGTGTCTGGTATTATTTCAAATGCTGATTTAAAACACAAATAAGAAGGGGAGTGGTGGGACTCTAACCATGAACGCCTCCTCTTTGTGCATACACTCTACCATTATGCTATTGCAATTTGGCGTGATTTGCATAAACATTCTTTCTTATGCTCTTCCATGCTGGAATTGCTGACTATAGCTAAGCAATGGGCACACCCGCGCACACATGCGCATATATGGGCAGCTATATCGTGGGTTTAAAAAAATAAATAAATATTTTACTTTTTATAACTGTGATGGGGATTTACAGTGTCAGGGTGTGTGGTGTTGGGTGCAAGTACATTTGAGCGAACTCGCTCTTGTGTGTTGACATTTTGCTTTTACTACACTTGCAGGGGTGTGGACATTTAGACTGCTCAGCAGTTGGACACACCCCTGCTTTCATACTCGGTCCGTGTAGGAGTTACGGTTGAGTCAGCGTGCCCTCATGAATGTTCATGGCATGCTGACGTCATACCGTTCAACTGCAGCCTCCGAGTAAGACTTATTAAGTCTTACACGGAGGATTCGTGAATCCGGGGGACTGTGTTTATTGTGACTTATAAAATTCAGTTTAAGACCTAGAACCTAAACAATGCTAACACTATAAAAATAGTTTGCACTGAAGAGTTTGCCATTTATACTTGTTTAATAATCTAACCCTTATGGTTCCAGAGATATGAACATTTGTTTGAAATATGAGGAATTTGATTTTGTGAAAAGGTTTAAGCTCCGCCCATTGGAAGTTACAGTACAAAAATCCTGGGCTCCACTGGAGTGAATGAGTTAACTTCAGTCCAGCAAATTTTAAGAAAATAGCTGAAATTAAATTACTTTATAGGCTACCCAATAAAAGATGATATCTTTCAGTTTTCATTGCAGATAGAGACACAGAATCTGTGGTGAGAAGTGTTCTGTATTGTGACTGGAGTGAACTAATTACTACCTCTGAAAGCGTGCAGGAGTTCAATTGTTTTATTACTTCTAGCATCTGCCAAACATCTGAGGTCTATGTATTTTCACTGGTAGATGCAAAATACTGCCAGCTTCCAGCAGTGAGGGTTTCATCTGGGAACTAGAGTCAGATGAAAAGAAATTATGTCATTCTACAAGATATCCCAGCAGTAATATTTGAGATATTAATTTTAGAAGTCTCTTAGTGAGACAGAGCATTCTGCATTCTGTCTTGGACCTTATAACAACTAGAAGATCCATTCACCATGTCTGCCTTCCTCTATTAGTAAGTGCTTAGGTTATAGTGTATTCTCTTAGATTTAGTCAGGAATATAGTAAAGCTTAGTTTAGATATTTTTCTTTCTTTATTTGAGACTGTCCTGCAATGTTGTTTTAAATATTTCCTGTGGTTTTAAACTGATGTTACTGTAAATATATATTTAGTATTGTCTTGTTCTTTTATTATTTATTATTAAATATATTTAAACATTTCATTGTGGCTGATCTGTGTAGAGATATTTAAGTTTTGAGAGTACTTGCAAATTTATTTGGTGACACTATGTGGGCCACTCCTAATAGCATTGCTCTTGGTCAAACTACCATTTATGTTAATATTAATGTTGCACAGTAAGACTGGACACCCTTTGTTAAGGGCCTTAAAGTATCTGATAAGAAGTGACTGGTGACAGTAATAACTACAGAAGGGGCCATAGCTAGGAAATCCGTGCCAGCATTTCCCGTGTGTGTGTGTGTGTGTGTGTGTGTGTGCGTGTGTGTGTGTGTGTGTGTGTGTGTGTGTGTGTGTGTGTATGTGTGTGTGTGTGTGTGTGTGAGAGTGTGTGCGTGTGTGTGTGTGTGTGTGTGTGTGTGTGTGTGTGTGTGTGTGTGTGTGTGTGTGTCTAAATCAAACCTCAAAGAGTGTGTGTGTCAGCTACTTGGGCAGGAATACAAAGTACTGGTTGGATAAAAGGGGTGCTGGAGGTCTTGGCTTGGTCACTCAGCTGAGATCTCAACTCTATAGCTGTGGCAGTGGGGAGTCTTACTGGGATCTGGAGAAAGAGGGAGAAACCAGCCCCAGACTGACTGTGGTCTCTTTGTACTCTTAAGGGAAATTGCACTGGATGCAGAGAGCTGCATCTGGAAATACTGCGTTTGTACCTGTCATCCTCCCAGTGAATTTTCCCCAGTGTTGCCAGTGGTGAGGATTGAGGCTCCTTGATTACTGGTTGGCAGTGGTGGGTCATCGCAACTGGTGAGCAGTGGTGGGATATCCACATATTGGGATTCATGTTGTGGATATTGAACTCCTATAGCCTGTAAACAGTGGTCACTAAAGAAGTTGTCTGTACTCTCAAGCAGTCACAGTAGACATTCAGAGTTTCATATCACAATGGTTTTATTTATTTTTTGCTAGCTTAGTCAGGGAGAACAGGCAAGAATGTCAACAGAAGACTATGGCAAGCTGACAAGGAGCCAGTTGGCTGAAATGTGCCAAACCAAAGAACTGGTGCAAGCCAACCTGACTAAAGCAGACATTATTGCAGCCTTAGTCACAGTTGCATCACAGGCCAGCAACCTGGAGGACAATCAGACAGGCCTTGGGGATGTACAACTCTCAGAAAATGGACAGTTCAACTTTGCCTCAGAGGACTTAAAAATCCATCTGGCATAAAAGATACATGAACTGGAGGCCAAACATTTGGAAATAACATCACCAGAGAGACTGTGGCATTTACAGGCTGAAGAAAATGAGAGACTGTGGCATTTGGAGGCTGAATAAAAGCAGAACCATAAACAAATTTAATTGGAATCAGAAGAGAGACTGAGACAGCTAGAAGCCAAAGAAAATGAGAGGCAGAGGCAACATGAAAAGGATATGCTTACTTTTCACCAGGGTCATAGAGGTAATGGGGAAAGGAGTAACTGAATGCCAGAAGCAATAAATGTCAGTATATTTCTTCAACAATTTACAGAGGGTGATAATTCTGATAGTTTTATTAATTTGTTTGAAAAGGTATATAAACAGTATAATGTTGACCAAGGGCTCTTGATCCCCTTGCTCCCTGGTAAAGCTGTAACTAGTGTTTCTAAATTGTCTGACACTGACTGCTTAAATTATAATACAGTTAAAAATTGTATATTGGAATGCTTTAAGTTAACACCTGAAGCTTATAGAAAAAAGTTTTGTGAGCATAAACACCTTGGCAGATGAAACTGTCTGAATATATTGCTGAACTAAGCACTTATTTTCATATGTGGGTGAATGGGTGTCAGGTCACCACTTCTGAAGGGCTGTCAGACCTTTTGGTGAGGGAACAAGTCCTTAACACTTTGACTGAGGACATAAGGATCTGGTTGGCAGGCAGGGTATACAATAATGCAGATGAGTAGGGGAAAAAAGGGAGAATTGTACCTAGCAAGCAGGGCATCATTGCACAGGAAAGGGATACCCAGTGCTGCACAAGAGTCTAAGGGAACCCATGGCAGGCAGCCTAAACCACCCCAACAGAGTCTGCCAGTAACAGAGGAAGCCACTAGTTCAGGTACATGGCCAGGATTGAGGGTTACATTTTTTAAATGTAATAGTGGGGCCATGTAGCATGTAGATGCCCATGGGGGCAAATTGGGGAATAAAAGGTGGGGGAGCCAGCAAGTGGGAATGATAGAATGCCAGCAGTAAGTTATCTGAAGACTACAAGAGTACCAAACTACCACAAGAGGTTATATTCTATCTTAGAAGATGGGAAACAGGCCACTGTTAAGAGAGACACAGCCTCTGATGTAACCATTGTGAAGCTTGTAATGGTTACAGAGGAGCACTACTTGCTTGGGCAGTTTACTCCAGTCAGAGCTTCAAGTGGGACCCCATTCCAATTACCTCTGGCTAGAGTACACCTTGACAGGGAGGGTGGAAAAGGAAGCAAGCATGCAGGTGTGTTTGAGGATATCCCTGCAGATGTCCTGATAGGGAATGCTTTTGATAATGCAGTACCTAGTATGCATGCAGTTACATACAGTCAGGCTTACAGGCAAGCATGTGAGTCTGGTAGCCTGGGTGGTACTCAGACAGACCGCACTTGAAGCCAGGACTGGTGAGGTGGTTACTTTACAGAGGGAGTTATCCTGCAGCAGTAGGACTGAAGGTCAGACACAGCTTCTGGTGGGTACTGATGTTCCCTTGGGAACAGGGAAATTGTACTGATGCAGAGAGCTGCATAAGGAAATATTGAATGCTCCCCACTGTTGCTAGTGGTGAGGACTGAGGCTCATTGATTACTGTTTGGTAATGATGGGTTGTCACAATTATCATTGTAGGAAAAGAGCTATAACAGTTCTATGAGACGAATCCAGTTTTATGTAGGCCATGAAAGGTAACTAAAACAGTTGCTTAATGCATGTTTGTTCAGAAGTATTTCTAACTGCATGTACAACATGGCTGAAATCTCACACACAACACTTCATTTAGACTGCAGGCTGGGGGAGGGTTGCTGTGCCAAGTGACTGACCAGCACAAACTTTCTGAGAACATGCTGTTTCACTTTAATATTACCTATGTTATCAGTCACATTTCCTGTAGAAAAGGAAATGCACACCTCCACAAACTGATACATTTCTGTATTTGAAATTTAGTTATACCAGAACACATTGTTACATGCATTTTGAAAACATTCAAGATGCTTTTCATATTTAATATTTTCCTCTTGAATGAAAGGGAATATTAGTACAGTATTGTACTAATTCCTACAGGTTTGCATATGCAAGTGAAAAGCAAAAAGAAAAAAAAGGAGTTATTGTTTAGACAAGAATAAAGACTTATTTATATTTATATATGGACAAAAGTCAAATACAGGTAAACATGACTTGCCTTCTCTGTTTTAGTTAGAAATTGGATATAACAGCCAACAGCAAAGAGAATATTAAAGAGATTGGTGGAATCTTCTGGTAAGTATAACAAGTGTCCAAGAAAATATTTTTGTCTTGCTAGTTTGTAGTATATAATAAATCATTATAATAATATATTGATTAGATCAAAAGTGAAACAAGCACTTTTTTACAATTGTTTTATGTATTACTCATAAGGAAAATATTGTTATAGCTTTGTAGATGAAAGAAATCCAGCTGAAAACTTAACAGTTAAAGCTGTATTCTAACCTTATTTTTAACCTGATTACCTGCAATAATTAAAAAGTATTTTTGTACTGTATTCAACGTATTGTAAGTGCATAACATGAGAGAAACATATACTCCTTTAGTAAGTCAAAAGGCCTTGCCCTTTGAATTTATCATAAGTATGCATAAGCACGTTTTATATCATTCTTACAAGTACAAAAGCAGATCCCAAAGTACTATCCCCATTGTATGCATAAGCACTTCCTCTACACAGGTTTTACTTCAATAAAGATTTTTCTGCAGTATTTCAATAGTGTATGAAACAGCATATAAACATTCACCATGCTTTTTCTGTTTTGTATTTCCCCACCCTTTTTTCTCTTTTTTTCTTATTTTTTTATGCATTCCTTTCTCCTTTTTGTTTTTATTTGTCTCCCATTTTTCTCTGTTTTTTTTTACAGGTTTAAATACCTCAGGAGCAGACTGGGCACATAACTCCCAGGCCAGGGACCACTCACCCACTGGCCACCTGAGGGCATTCTCACAGGAATGGAGTGAATGATACATTCCTGCAGGCACTCCAGCATGTGGCAGCTTGGCAAAACTTACAGAAAGGGGCTTTGGACTTTGTTTGAGGCCATACTAGTGGAGGTAGTGGATAGGAGAATTCAGCCAGTTGAAGCCTCTCTTCAGCATGTAGAAGACATACTATCCTAGTTGATGCTGAGAACAGTGCCAACACAGGCCCCTACTCCCTCAACATGGGGGTATTACACTGCAACATCACCTGGCAATGGACATGTTTGAGGCTCTGTGGACTGGGATTCCAGCTGGCACTTCCCCAGGCCTTCTTTTACTCTTTGTCCTTTTCTCTTTCACCCGCTTCAATATTTCCCATGTGCAATACTCTCTCATTAAAAAAAAAAAATGGGGGGTATACCCAAACAAAAATGTAGTACCCATTCTTTCCCACCTCTTCCATCATAAGCCCTCTTGATGTGTCCCCTTCTTGTGTTCCCCTCTTTATTGTGTCTCCCTTTTTCAATCTTTCCTATTACCCCTTTTCTTTTATGAAACAATCAAGGTGTCCACAAAATGGATACCACTGCAGAAAAAGTTATAAACAACTTTTCTTTTTTAAAAAATCCATCTTAGCTGCTGCCCAGTCTACAGACTTGCTAAAATGCTTTGAATGTGACAGCACTTTTGCCAGGAATATGAAAAAATAAAAATAACACCAACACTTAAAAATTTTGTGAAGTACTTCAAAATTTCATAATGCTAAAATTTAACTTAGGGCCGGATTCACAAAACCTCTGTGTAAGACTTAATATGTCTTACTCAGAGGCTGCAGTTGAACGGTATGATGTCAGCATGCCATGCATATTCATGAGGGCATGCTGAATCATACCCTAGTCTAACACGGTCCATGTAGGAAAGTAGGGGGTGTGTCCGATTGCCGAGTACAGCAAAGGGACACGCCCCCATAAGAGTCAGAGTCCTGAAAGTAAACACTCATGAGCGAGTCTGCTGAAATGTCAAGGAACACAACACCACACAACCCCACACACTAAACCCTACTGAAAATGTGTAAAATGTAAAAATAGCAGTTTCCTTTTTTTTTATAATTTCCAAAATGTTTGCCCACATTTGCGCTCGTTTGCGCGGGTATGCCTTTCGCTCAGCCACAGTTAGCAGACATTGAAAAGTATATAAGATCTACATATGCAAATTAAGCCAAGTAGCAATAGCGTAGCAGTAGAGACGTCGGCCAAAGAGGAGGTAGTCATGGTTCGAGCACCCACAATATCATTCTCCATTTTTATTTAAATAAGTATGAAACAATCCCCTGACATATATAACTATAATTTAAGTAAAATGTAATGAAATGGCCCATGTATTTGTGAACAAAACCGATGTAATATATAAAAAAAGGATCATAATTGCCCATAGCTTAGCAACACTTTAACAAGCTTAATATGAGTGCCCGTAGCTGAGCAGCGCTTTAACAAGCTTAATATGAGTGCCCGTAGCTGAGTAGCTCTTTAACAAGCTTAATATGAGTGCCTGTAGCTGAGCAGTGCTTTAACAAGCTTAATATGAGTGCCCGTAGCTGAGCAGCGCTTTAACATGCTTAATATGAGTGCCCGTAGCTGGGCAGTGCTTTAACATGCTTAATATGAGTGCCCGTAGCTGGGCAGTGCTTCACCCAGCTTAATATGAGTGCTTATAGCTAAATAACGTGTTACACAGTGTAAGCTGTTTGCACGGAGCTGCGCAGCATGCCAACCAGCTTACCGTCGGGCAACGTTGAGCAACCTGTAACAAAGTCGCCTTTACACAAACACACCTCCTAGCCTGTCTAGACAGTAGTAAAATAAAAAAGCAATGACAAGGGTCAAACCCGGGATACTGTGCACCATAGTCAAAGTACTGAACCACTAAGCCATGACAGTTGTACATAGAAATACAGTATTACCATACATATAGGAATGAATGAAAATATAACCATGACAAAGCAGGTTTGCTGTAAGGTGAGAAATATCCAAAATGGCCAATCACAGATAAGTGTGGGAAAACTGGCATATATAAGCCCCATAGGCAGGAATACACACCATAACCGATTATGGTACCCATTTGCAGTCAGGATGGCAGGTGCAGGAGAGGGAAATCGCTTTAGAGCACAAAAGTGGGGCATTGAGGAGTCAAAATATATGATTTGGCTCCTAGTCCACCATCATGAAGGCCAACTCATGCAGGGCCAGGTTCAATGGGGAGCGTACAAGGCAGAGGCGTGGAACCAGTTGGCACATGATCTCACCATTGCCACAGGCATTCCGAGGACTGGTGAAAAGCTCCGTCACCAGCATGCGGACCTGAAGTGATGAAAGGAGGACCAACTGAACCGATGGATCCAGGAGGCCCGTCAAATGCCCAGTGCCCCACTACTGAGTAAGTATCCATGTAATTAAGTATGCAAGAAATGCTATCCTAGCCTATAGTATGGATAGGTGTGTTCCAGTATTCCTTCATTTATATTACAGCTGCAGGTGTTTGTTCCGTGAATCGGCAAGCCTATGCTGATAGGCTGGCAAGGTTGCTCCACCAGGCAGGTTAGTAATTATTCTGCTGGTATTGTTATAGAATATAAGCGAGACAGCCTGTAAAAGAGTTCAGTGTTGTAACCCAGTAATAAAGGTCAAATAAGCCTAGAAGAAAGATTCTGTTAGTATTGTAATATTAGATAAGTGATGCAGCCTGGAAAAGTGTATTGCAATCCAGTAATAAAGATTAAACAAGTCTCAAATAGTGTTTCCACCTGTATTGTAATATCAGATAACTGCTTCAGCCTGAAAATGAGTGTTGTAATCAATCAACAAAGGATAGACAAGTGTCGAATACATCCTTGTAAATTCTGCCATATGAAATAAGTGAGTCAGCTGGAAAGGATTGTTGTAACCCAGTAATAAATGTTAATAAAGCCTAGAATTAAGTACCATCCTGAAATGTAAATATAAAATAAGTGAGAGAGTGTGAGAAAGACAGTTTGAAGCTACCAAGAAAGCTGTAATAAGTCTGGAAGAAAGGTATACTGCATTCACTACATAATGAAATGAATGAGACAGCCACAACCAAAGAGTGAAATGTCTTTAATAAAGTACAGAACGTGGACTATGTCCATCCCACAATTTGGATATGTTGCTGTACCCTTGCATTATGGAGATAGTATGGTTGTATGAAATGCTGAACATCCACAGTTGTCTAGACTCATATAAATCAAATGTAGTAGGATGCTTTACCTGAACACAGCCAGATATGAACATATATGAATAAAAATGGAATGTATATTAATGTAGCAGTAAGATCCCCATCACCAACATTCCTAAGGTTACATACAGGAAACTGTACTAATTCATGTAGGGGATATATATCTGCATCTACTAGGTATGTACAGTATATGTATAGGTAGTTTAAGTTGTTACTGTAATATTTCTCCACCCTACCCTATTCTCACAAATGATGCCATTCCACACCAAACTGGGTATGTGTATTCACAATTAATTCCCATGGACATTTGTCCTGTTGGTTCATACATATCTGCATGTAAGTTGATGCATGTGCCCTGTTCACATATCCAAGTCTGATGGCCTGTTGCCACCAATGAACCCAGCATGCTGTTGGAATGTCCACTGTTGTTCTAAATATGCATGTGTTATGCTTGCTGCTCAATGTTCGGAATTCATGTGTGTTTGGTTAATGGGAATACTGATGCATGTTGTTACAACTAATTTTGAATGGTGTTGTTTGTTACTAACCCAAAATGCCATATAATACTGCTAAACATAGGACAACAGGGAAGGCGGGTTCCAGCAGACCCACCTCTCCCACCTCATCTGGTGAGTGCACCTGGCACCAGTGCCCAGGCCGGGACCTCCTCCTCCGGTGGCCCTGTGCCACCTTCAGGTGGAAACGCTGCAGGGGATGGGTCTCGTCCCCCCTCTGCAAGCGTGGCGGGAGGAGAGCCTCCACTCACCCTCCATAGGGTCCGGTCTGTGGTGCGTAGTGAGATCAGGTGTTCCATGACTGATCCCCTATGCCAGATTGAGGCAAGAGTGGTGCAACTCACAGGTGTGCCTGCCCGTCCTATCCAGCCCCCAGCACAGCCCCGGCCTGGGCTGTGAAAGTGCAGTGGTTACTGCCCATGGGTGGGGATCTCAGTTCCACTGTTACCATCTGTGGGCTCATGGGCTTGCGATATCCAAACATCCATCCCTGTCAATTGTGTTTACCCTCCACATGTGTCATACTCCACCCCTGTATGCGTCTTGTTTGTCTTTTCTGTTAACCTCCCCAGCCTACCTCCCCAAATAGACCTACTTCCTGTACCTCACATTCCACTCTCACCTAAAAAAAAATAAAAAAAGGGCACTCTGTTCCCCCAAAATAATTACGCCCCATACATAGCTGCCCATTTCACATACATGTCTGCTGGACATGTAAACTGATAATTACAATTGGCTGTACAACATATTTAGTTGTCCTCA
Source organism: Protopterus annectens (assembly GCF_019279795.1). NCBI lineage: Eukaryota > Metazoa > Chordata > Ceratodontiformes > Protopteridae > Protopterus > Protopterus annectens. The sequence goes on along the minus strand of NC_056734.1, from coordinate 33,305,435 downwards.
ACCCTTTCTCAGGGGTGGAAGGTGTCAAATCTCACTCTAAATTTCTAACATATGCACAGCTGTTGCTGGTAAAGAATTGGGGAGCTAGGGGCCTTCCCTACATCCTTCCTGCACATCCCGAACTTGTTTTCCTACTGTCCTACTCTCTTTGTGCCTCCTTTTTCATCACTGTCCTATTTTCCCATTTTCTTTTCTTTAAAAGAAATTAGCACAGGTGTTAGCTGGAGTAAGCACTTTTAAGCAGTAGTCAGCGGATGTGCGCTTGTGTGCGCTTAGCTAAGTGTAGATAAGCGTAGCTAAGCATTGCGCAAACCCGCTTACAACTGCTTAAAAGTGCCTTAGTCCCTCTATATGACAAGGCCTGTAGTCTGCTCATCAGCAAAATAAAATATCCCTCTTAGTTTCGAACCCCGGACCTTGGACACACTAGACTGCATGAATTATCACTGGGCCACAGCAGATATACAAGAACCTGGTGCTGAAAGAAATATATCAAGAAATACAATGAGTGAATGTAAAGGGAAAATTGGAAGGCCATTACACAACGCTTGTTTTGTGTATCTTTACTGGCAATTCTTGTGGAATTGCATTATATGAGTGTGATAAGAGAAACAGCCATGCTAGTAGGTAATAATGTTACAGTAGCACCTTACAA
>NC_056734.1:33279780-33302280 GCF_019279795.1 Protopterus annectens | reverse complement strand
GAGAACTACAGCAAGTGGAAAGGCCACAGACATACCTAACAAAGACTGATAATGCCCTCAAACACATTCCCTATGCAGACTGACTCAGAAAATCACAGCTAGAGTGCCTTGCATACTTCCTACACAGAGGTTACCACTGCTGGACATACAGAGTTATGTCACACACATATCAGTCGGCCAACCTCCATGGCAACACTTCACAATCCATCCAGCCTACATGACCTAGAGCCCTTATCCTTGTCACTGCACTAAACAGCACATGCTGGAGGTACAGGTTCCTATACACAAATATGCCATACCCTGGACTAAACCACCCAGCATTAACAAACAAGGCTCCTTATTAGTAGATGTCATACATACCCCTGATGAATGTTATGGAGATAGGTAATATGCCCTGTGAGTCACCTCTGTGTAACCGTTTCATAGGAGCAAGCAAAATCACATTCCATGTGTCCCAAAAGGCAGGGTAACATATGGCTAGGCTGCCCTAGGCCCAGGGCCAATAGCATAATACCTACCTATGACACAATGCACACACATGTATTTAGTGCAATATCAGCTATGTGAGGTGGAATGAGTGTGACACTGACTGTGTGCAAGGTCTGTAAAGGTGTGATAGCTTAGCATGAGTTTGTGTCTGTCATGGTAGTTTGTGTCCTAGGTGTGAGGCCAGAGAAAGATGTGTCAGTTATCGGGATACAAACATAGTAGATTGGCATATGTTGTGCTGTAGTACCCTGTGTACAACTGCGGTGTCCCTTTGTAGGCAGAAGCAATACATGTATGCTCAGTAAGTGGTACTGCTGTTGAATCCAGCTCACATATGAACTGTTGTACTACCTGAAACTGTAGGCCTAAACACTACAGTATGGTGTATGTTCACATTCCCTGGTAACACTGTCTGGTGTGTTTCCTGTAGTCTGCACAGATTGCATACCTCATGCATAGGTATCTGTAAGTAGGGGCACACAGTACTATAAGGTACACAGTTAATGCTCATCTGTGTTGTCATACATTTGTGTGTTGTATGTATGTGTAATGTGTGTGTAATGATGCCTGTACCATGGCTGCAATCACATGTGTGTTACAGGGTATGTGCGTATACCTGGCAGCATGTATACTCTGTGACAGCAGTATGCTGGCTATATTAACAACTGTGCACATATGTCAGGTAGGGGTATGGCATCAATGACTAGGGTGGATTACCGTTGAAACTGTAATTGTGCATTGCATTCATTGCATGGGATGACAATATTCTTCATCCATTAGCTTGATACATACCCCCAGTGTGAGGTTGTGCATTGTATCCTAAACAGTGTGCTGAGTGCTGGTGTATACTAGTTTGTTGTATGGAGTGTGGCAGGCACTGTCAGACAGTTGTGGGCTGAGCACTGATATGTGGTATTGAACATGAGTATCCCCTGATAGACAGACAGATGCTATATATGGCAGTTAAGTGATATCAGTACATTAGAATATTAAGTGTGCCACATGACTTGCTCACATATTTTTCTTTTCCTTCCAGGGTGATGGTGCACCAGCGTAACCCACCTTATACATCAGCAGAGGATCAGGAGATCCACCTGAGTCTGGTGCAGAATTTCTCTGTGCTGTTTTCCAGGACCAGCCAGATCCAGCATGAGAGGGCTGCACTGTGGCAAGATCTTGTCTGTCGGGTAAATGACATAGGCATGCATAACCGGGCATATGAGCAGGTACGCCATCACTGCAGTGATTTAATTAGACATGTCCGGCAGCGTGCATCTGATATCCACAGACAACAGCTTGCCACAGGTGTTGGGGTACCTATCCACCCCCCCTCACCAGTGTGGAGGAGCACCTCCTAAGTGTTGTGGCTCCAGGCCAACAACAACAACATCCACAAACATGTGTCATCATGGAGGCCGGAGCCACCCAGCATGTTGAAATGGAGTGTGCAGGTAACATGCCATATCTGTAGTTGACTGTTCTCTGTACTGGTAGTTTATGCGTGTGTGAGATGTGTACTGTGTGTGTAGCTGTTAACCTGCCGATTCTTCTGCAAGATTGATATTCTGAGTATAATCTGTATACCTGTGAAAGCCAACTGTTGTACTACTGTACTTTATCATACTCACAGTATCAATGGCACAGTTGGGGCCACTGGCAATCACTCTCATATTTTTGCAGGTCCCTCTGGAGTGACAGCAAGGCAGCCAATCCATGCTGGTGAGTGTGTAATAACAATACTATTGCTAATGACATGTGCATGTCATATGGAGGTGTAGTGTGTGCACATGTAACACACCTACGCATAATGCATGCTGTGCATGTTTGCTGTGAGACTATGCATATCCTATTATTCCCAGTAGCTGCCTCACTCACATGCAATACACAGAGCATGACACACATGTGGCAACACAGTACTGGACATTGGATAGGCATACCTGATACACATGTACACAACACACACATGTTTGGCATAGACACTACACCTTAGCCTGCTACACATGTCCAATTATGACACCTGCTGTTTGCCCACCCTTCAGTATCCCACTTATCATCTACGCAGCACACATAATATACCTGAGGGGTAGAGGCCTATCATGTCTTTGTGCAACAGTCTTGAACAAATAATACATTCATGTTAGGCAATGCTCACTATTGGCCACCTTACACACCCATGTAACAAGTGGCTGTGTAATGGTGAATGTAGTCATGTTACTGCACTTCAGGTACAGCATGCTAGCTGCCTGTCTGGCACACATTATTATTGTTGACTGACACAAGAAGCATGGTGATCATTTTTTTCACATTACTACACCACATCCAGTTCCACTGACCACAAAAGTACACATAACAGTTATTGCGTAGCACCATCATGTGTTGTGTGTGTATGTGTGTGTGTGTGTGTGTGTGTGTGTGTGTGTGTGTGTGTGTGTGTGTGTGTGTGTGTGTGCAAATATATGCACCCACAGCTTGTAACACTTGCACAACATTGTTCTGTCCTTGTACACATTGTGTCCCAGGGTGGAGACAATCACTGAACAACTACACACAAGCATCAAGTACATGTATACTGTTATTAACAAGGGCTGTCTACGCTTGCACTGCATGTTCCTGTGCAACACATAATCTGCATGCTGACACATGTGCAGTGATGTTTTTCCTTGTGATACTGTCACCCACCCTCAAACAGTATTGTGTATGTGTTGGATTGCAGGTGTGTCTGTGTTTGTATCTGCTGTACTGAGGATTATGCCTGTGTGCTTGTGTGCCTGTGTGCCTGTGTGCATGTGTGCTAACATCGTGTACACATTTGTAAACTGTGTTTCCTATCTTCCTCTCACAGGTTCTGATGTTGCTCTGGTGGAGTGCAGCAGGGAACCTGAGGCCACTGCTGGGGAGATTGATAATGATGATACATGTGTAATGGCACAGGGAGGTGTGACAGGGTCTGTCATTGGTCAGCCAATTGACACTACACAGCAGTCAACCCCATCAATGCGCACAGTCATCCTGCCGATACATCCATTGTCACCAATGTCCTTAGCTAAGGGACAGCATACAGTGGGCATTGATCAGGGTAGTGTGGTATCATTGGCACATGCATCCCCTCACAGTAGCCATGGCCAGATTCCTGACATGGTACCACACAGGCAGATGTCCAGGGGTTCTTGTGGGAGCATCCATGATCGTACTGCCCCTGTCAGACATGCCCACAGAGGTCTTTCAACCTCAGCTATGTTCCGGGATGTAATGCAGGCACAGGCACGTATGGAACGGTACACCAGACAGGATCTGAGGGAGCTTAGAGCACATCGCATCGCTATGAATGACACTACGCACGACGTTGCGGCTGCCATCCGTAATATCAGCAAGGTCATTGATAGACATTGGGGGGACACATTAGATCTCTTCCACAACTACATGTCCAGGAGCCAGGACAGTGCAGGATGGTTGAGGCATCGACGTGGACGTATGCCAGCAAAATCATCAGCTGGCAGTCATTGCGGATGACAACAAACCAGTAGCCGCTCCCATAGTGCCAGTACCAGCCCCAGCAATGCTGGGTCTGTACTGTCATTAGACCATCCTAGAAGACCATGTGCACATGGCTCTGGACAGTCCCAGCAGGGACATGTGTCCAATCAACAACCCACTGCCTCTGATGACAGTACCCAGTCTGGCTTAGTACCTGATACTGTCTGTAGCACCCCTGCCAGGCACAGGTACCGTGTCCATGGCCAGAGACAGTGATCTGTATGACCTGGCAGGTACAGTCTGTGGCTGTCCACAAACACCCATATATGGCAGCCACATGGTGGAACTGTGTGCATGCATACACACATAATGCTAACACCTAGGGCTAACACATACACACACACACATCGCATCAACACTGCCCCATGATGTACTGTTGTCCCTCACTAACACACACACACATACATGCCGATTGGATGTGTCAATGGCAGACTGTGGCAAACCAAGTACACACCCTGTGCATATGATGAAAATGTGCCACCTCCTGCCATCTGTAACATTGATGCAGGAACAGGATACCATGGTGCTGATGCACAGGGTGACTACATAGCACTGTAGTAATATTATCATGTTGTTAACAGTACAGTGTAATGATATCATTGTGGGTATATCCAAGCATGCATGATGCATTAACACTATGATTGTCATTGTAGTTTTGTATACACCAGTGTTAATTCCCAAAGTGTACTGTCTGCACATGTGCCACATGGCAGTTGTGTGCACCTGTGCCTGCATGTGTTGGGGTGTGGACAGTACATGTGTGATGTTTGCAGCACAGAGTTGCAGGTGTACATTTGTGAATATGGTTAGCATGGAACATGACATGGTTTGACAGTATGCTGTTGATACGGTTTCCAAATGTCAGTGGTCTGCATTCTGGTAGTATACACAGCCTACATAGACTGACATTCAGTGGTCATTACATGGTGTCTCCTCAACTGCTACACAGATGTAGGAACCCGGTGTCAGTGATATCCCTGCAGTACTACACTATACCTGTAGCCATTCTTACTGAGCCCCACACATCCCTGGGAACAATACTCTTTGGCATATAGCTGTCTCACCTACATGCCAACACACTATGGATATGTCTATCCATGACTGCAAATGCATACAGTGGCCTACAATGCATTCTACACATGACACACCTAACCACCACATGGGTATCATACAGACAGATACCTGTTTTCCAAGCCATGCTGTATTGCTGTAACGCATCTGTAGCATTGTCATCAGCATCTACTTAACATAGTATTCCAACAGTACCATGTAGGTGGTAGCACCCATTATGTAGAACGGGTAATGGTGTGTACATGTGGACAAGTGTTATCTTGTCTATCCTGTGATATTCACATTTACAAAGGTATTCTGCAGTCCCTCGGTGTATCACCTCAGCAAGAAGGTGTCTGTATGCATATCGGCAACAGTTGCCATACACCTACACTGGATGTCCATAACTCACAGACTTTGCTGTGTTTTAACATGTCTGACATATACTCCAGACATGAACCCTCACCCACATTAATCTATCAAAGCTTTCATGGGTGTGTATCACATAGTTGGCCTAGGACACAGATCACTGCAGTAGCCTGCATTGTCACCAACATACATGTATGGCCTAAGGTCTGGGAAGCTGCGACACATGCTGGCAAAGGTAACAACTGTATTCATATGAGGCAGGCTTCACACATAGGAATTATTAAAGGTCACAGGTACATATCTGTATGTGGCACACACATACCTGATGTGTGCATTGAAATTAGTGTTATAATAATATGTCATACAATAATAAAAGCAAAACACGCAACACATACATGGCATTTGTAGAATTCAAACCCCTACCTAACTATGTTGTGATACTTGAAAAAGATGCATTAGCGCAGCGTGCTATTTGCGTTACTGCATGCTTTTCCTTCTCCTGCTATATTTATAGGGTGCTGACATCATCAGTCTTTCCAAAGAGGAATGTACATCTTTTAGTGTGTTATCCCAGTCTTCAAAAATGCCATTCCTTTCACAGAGAATTACATACATACACACCTGTGTGACAAACACACACATGACATTTGTAGGATTCAAACCCATACCCAATTATGTTATGGTACTGGACAAAGATGCATTAGCGCAGCACACTATTCACATTACTGGATGATTTATTTTCTCCTGCTGTATTTATAGGGTGCTGACATCATCAGTCTTTTCAAAGAGGACTGTACATCTTTTAGTGTGTTATCCCAGTCTTCAAAAAGGCCATTTCTTTGACAGAGAATTGCATACACATACGCACACACAGCGTTTGCAGGATTCAAACCCCTATTTAAGCATGCTATGATACTTAAGAGAGATGCATCAGCACAGCGTGCTTTTTGCATTACTGGCTGATTTCCCTTCTCCTGCTGTATTTATAGGGTGCTGACATCATCAGTCTTTCCAAAGAGGAATGTACATGTTTTAGTGTGTTATCCCAGTCTTCAAAAATGCCATTTTTTTCACAGAGAATTGCATACATACACACACACACACCAACCCCCCCCCCAAGATTCAAACCCCTACTTAAGTATGTTATAATACTTGAAAAAGCCGCATTAGCACACCATGCTATTTGCATTATGGCATGATTTTCCTTCTCCTGCTGTATTTATAGGGTGCTGACATCATCAGTCTTTCCAAAGAGGAATGTACATCCTTTAGTGTGTTATCCCAGTCTTCAAAAAGGCCATTCTTTTCACAAAGAATTGCATACATACACACCCCATTCTTTTCACAAAGAATTGCATACATACACACCCCCCTGACCCCCACACACAGCATTTGCAAGATTCTAACCCCTACTTAAGTACGTTATGATACTTGACAGAGCCGCATTAGCACAGCGCGTTATTTGCATTATAGGTCCAATTACCTGAGAACCCTCAACCCTGCCCTGTGTTTCCAAGGTAAACACAAGTACATTATGATTTCCCTTCTCCTGCTGTATTTATGGGGTGCTGACATCATCAGTCTTTCCAAAGAGGAATGTACATCTTTTAGTGTGTTATCCCAGTCTTCAAAAAGGCCATTCTTTCACAGAGAATTACATACATACACACCCCCAAGAGATGCATTAGCGTAGCACGCTATTCGCATTACTGGATGATTTCCCTTTTCCTGCTGTATTTATAGGGTGCTGACATCATCAGTCTTTTCAAAGAGGAATGTACATTTTTAGTGTGTTATCCCAGTCTTCAAAAAGGCCATTCCTTTCACATATCCTGCTGTATTTATAGGGTGCTGACATCATCAGTCTTTTCAAAGAGGAATGTACATTTTTAGTGTGTTATCCCAGTCTTCAAAAAGGCCATTCCTTTCACAAAGAATTGCATATAGGGTGCTGACATCATTAGTCCTTCCAAAGAGGAATGTACATCTTTTAGTGTGTTATCCCAGTCTTCAAAAAGGCCATTCCTTTCACAAAGAATGGCATAGATACACACCCCCCTGCCCCTTACCCCCCCAAGGGGACAGATGCCCATCCCAAATGAATGTAACCTCCCTGACATTACAGATGCACAGGTGAAAGGTGCCCTCTCCACAGCAAATAACACAGCATATGTATGGGACTGGACGGTGTCCCAGGCTGTGTCCTACATGAGCTCTGAGTAGAACTGAACACTCACATTACGTCACTGTTCCAACTTAGCTTTACTACAGGATATGTACCCTGACAATGGCATATAGATACAGTGCTCCCATTCCACAAAGTTGGTGCCACCATGGACCACAGGAACTATCACCCCATAAGCCTGACTAGTGTGGTAGAAACAGCTATGGAGCATATTATCATGGAAGTCATAATCAAAAACATTGTTAGCCTCCAGACAGTGGATCATACACAATTCGGCTTTGTTAAGGGCAGATCTTGCCTCTTACACATAGTTCATATCCTTGAAATGGTTACTGAAGCCATGGATGAGGGCAAGGTTGTTCACACAGTCTACCTGTACCTTGCAGAAGCCTGCAACACAATACCCTACTCAGGCATCATACATATGCTTACCAGCTTAAATATCAACCATATATCACTAGATGTGTTGCTATCTGCCTCAGGAAAGGAATCCACATGGTCAGAATTGCAGGTGCCATGTCCATTTCCAGAGCAGTTACAACTAGTGTCTCACTGGGCTCAGTTGTGGGACCTGTCCTGATCGGTATGTACTTCTCTGAGGTTCAGATTAACATGGGGGGATTATGTCTAACAAACGTCGCAGATGACTGCTAACCGGGGGCCATAAGTGACACTGCAGCTGACACATGCTTCCTGCATAAGGGTGTCACAGAGATGGATGCTTGTTGCCAGAGCCATGGCCTTGTGCTAAATGCTAAGACATGCACAGTCATCCCCTTTGGGAAAAACAAGGTGCACACAGATTACCACATAAGTGGTAATCCATTAAGTACAGAAGATGAATTTACAGATTTGGGGACCAACATAGACCATAACCTCTCCTTTGCTAATCACATTGACAGAGTCATTGCAAAGACCTTTATACAGCCCTCCTTATCACATGGGGGTTTGCATGTAGATCATGGGAGGTCATTGTGGCCCTCTACTAGTCACTCATCAGGACCATGTTTGACTACAATGCCCCTTTTGGGGTGTACCTTACCCAACACCTGCAGCAACTACAGTGATCACAATAGTACCTCCCCAAGAGGATCATGGGCTACACACAGATGTCCTATGCAGCTCAACTAAAGGATATCCAGCTCTACTCAGTTGCTTAATGCCTACTCAGAGGTAATCTATGCCTGACGTACACAGCCATGTCAAACCCAGAAGTAATGGACATGCTCCACCTCATAACATTTAAGACCCTTAGAGCTACACACTCCAGGGACTTAAACCTCAGCACAAAACTAAATAGGACATGCTGCAGGGACAGATTCATTACCCAGAGTCTCCCCTCACTCTGGAATTGAATCCCAATTAGAGTTAGACATAGCCCCTCGCCAACCCTCTTCCAGCAAAATCCAGCCACATGGATGGGAACTTGAAAATTCACCCCTGGGATCTCCACTGTGTCCCTTCTTGACAGAGACACAGCAAACTAGCCTTAAAGGGTGCCTTCTGTGACCTACTTTACAGAGGCACAGTAGGCTACTCTACTGGGGCAGCAGACACCAAATGCACTCTGCCTAGGCTTATGAATTCCCAAGGGCAGACAGACTAATATCGACCTCTGCACCTATGTTTATGTTCAGGATGCACAATATTTGTTGCTGATACTGTTTTCAGGTCTTTATTGCCATAGCTTTCCCAGTTTCTATGAACAACTTGTGTATCTGCGTAACATGTTTGGTCATGACAGGGTTCCAGTATATTAATATATGTGTCTGTTGTCATTTAACTATGTGCACAGAGCGGATTGCTGGATCGTTGGAGGTTCCTGGCTTAACACATACAACTGCCAGACATGTGTGGCCGACTGCTATACTCAGACATGGCCTAAGTGTGTGAGTATGCCCAGTTCAGACTTTCCATGGTTTGTTGACTGACATATGTCTCATTTATCCAAGTGTGTGAGCATGCCCAGTGTGACCTTTCCATATGTTGTGATCTGAAGTCCACGACATTTGTGGTTGTGTGTGAACATGATCAATATTGACATTTATACTGTGTGTTGGAAGTCATGTTTTGTTCTTACTGCCAGACTCCTTTGTGTCATAAATCAACAGGGATTATGCTGTGCCTGCAGGGTTTCCATGGGATAGTTTGCAAAGACTTGTCAACATTCTTTCATACTGGCTGAAGGTTGCAATACTGTCATGGTGTAGGGGTTCAGTGCTTTCACTATGGTGCACAATATCATGGGTTTAAGTCCCATCACTGCTTTAAATGTTCAGACTGGTTAAGGGCCAGTTGGGCAACTACGAGCATGTTGCATTTTGTTCAGCTATGGCCTACTTAAACCAGGCTTGTCCAAGATTGCTGTGTATGCACCAACTTGGGTGGACATTGCCAAACATTACTCCACATTGACCACAGTTGTACTAGTTGGTGTGTGTGATTCTGTTCATAGGTTCATACCAGGCTATCTGCCCTAGTGCATTTATAATCCTAGCCAGAGTGTGTTTGGCTTTCAACACACATTTTAAGTGGAGTTTGCCATGACATTTTTCAAGGTTAGTATACTGTGCCTCTGTCTAACAGTGACATAGAAGTGATACCCAGGGTAAACCTACAATCTCCCATCCACTCATCAAGATTCCTCTTGAAGAGAGTCAATGAGGGACTCTGGCTAACCTGGAGTGGGAGTTTACTCAAGAGTGGAGGGAGCCTCTGGGTTATGAATCTGTCACTCCAGCATGTCCTATTTATTTCAGTCCTGAGGTTCAGGTCTCTTGAGCGCATAGCTTGATGGGATTCAGATTTTCCAAGGTGCAGCATGTCCATTGATTCCAGGTTGGACATGGCTTTATACATCAGGCACAGATCGCCTCTGGGAAGGCGGTATGCCACTAAGTGGAGCTGCAGTTTCTTTAACTGGGCAGCAAATGGCATATTTTTGAGCCCTTTGATCCTCCTGGTGAGGTACTTTTGTGGTCTTTCCAGCTGCTGCAGGTGTCCGATAAGGTACATTCCAAAAGGGGCATTGTATTCAATTATGGGCCTGAGGAGGGATGAGTAAGGAGGCACGATGACCTCCCCTGATCTAGATGTGAATACCTTCATAATTAGGTGGGCTATTTGAAATGTTTTTCTAAAACACTTTGGCCACATGGTTGTCGAATGAGAGATTGCTATCAACTTGGGTCCTCAGGTCCCTTATCACTTCTTCCATACTTAATGGGTTGCCACCTATGTGGTAATTTTTGGGCACTTAGTTTTTGCCAAAGGGGATGACTATACACTTTTTTTGCATTTAGCTTGAGGACATGTCTCTGGCACCAGTTGTCTGTTTCTATGAGGCCCTTTTGTAGGATGCTTGCGTCAGCTGGAGGCTCGATTATGGTGCCCAGTTTGCAGTCATCTGCAAACTTGTTCAGCCACAGACCTCCTGTGTTGGCCTGTACTGCTGAGAAATATATACCAAACAAGGGAGGTCCCAGGACTGAGCCTTGTGGGATCCCACTTGTAGCTAGTTTGGGGTCTGACATGGCTCCAGCATTTCTGTCCATGTGGGTTCTGTCCTTGAGCCAGTTTCCAACCCATGTAGTGACATAGAGGTTTATATTGAAGCTGGTGAGCTTATCTATAATGACCAAGTGGGGTATTGTATGGAAGGCTTTTGCGAGGTCCAGGTAGGCTGTGTGGACCACCTTCCCCTCGTCAATAGCCTTGGTGACTGTTTCAAATGACTCAACCAGGTTTAAGAGGCAGGATCTGCCCTAAACAAAGCCAAACTGGGTAGGATCCAGTGTCTGTAAGTCCCCAATATCTTTATTTCTGAGGTCCATGATGATCCTTTCCATAGCTTTGCAGACCAAGCAAGTCAGGCTTCTGGGGCGATAGTTTGCAGTATCCATTAAGGCACCACCTTTGTGGAGACGGACCACTGTTGCTGTACACTGCTCTGTGGGTACATATCCTGTGGTAAGGCTGAGATTGAACAGTGGTTTTATGTTTGTGTTCAATTCTTCTTGGGGTTCATGTTGGACACAGCCCAGGACACCGTCTGGTCCCATTGATGCTGTGTGTTTTGCTTTGGAGAGGCTGGCTATTACCTGAGTATCTGAGATGTCAGGGGGCCAGCACTCTTCTGGGATAGATATTTGCCCTTTTGGTGGGGGGGGGGTAGAAGTTTGCACTGAACCTGTCAGCTCGGATGTTGGCAATGTCTGTGGGTTTGGTGTATTGTTTGTCATTTTGGACTAATTCTGAGCATATCTGGGAATTCCCACCCAGGTTCCTACCATAACTAAAGAAAGCCTTGTGATTATCCTTACTGTCCTGTACAATTTTTATCTCAAAGATGGCCTTAGACGATTTTATGTGTGGCCGTAGTTATTTAATAATACTGATCAGAGATGTCTTCCCTTTTTGGGATTTTGCTCTATCATATAGTAGCTTCCTCCTTGTATTGTATGGTTTGTTTATGGCTGGGGTCCACCAGACAGGATGCCTGCCTTTGGAAGATTGGGTCTTGGTTTTATTTGGGATTGCATGATCCATGCATTCCTGAAGGTGTTCATAGAATGCGTTTATAAAGGGTTCTGAGGCCTGGGCCATATTTTCCACAGGCACAGGGGCTGTGAAGGATTCCACCTCGATTTAGAGGAGTGTGACATTTGCTTTAGTGAAAATTTTTCACTGTGGTTTTCTGGCCATGGGCTGGGGTTGGGATGTGAATATACAGTGAGATTACTCTATGGTCTGATCTTACCAGTGAGGGATACACTTCTGGTCTTGGGCATAGAGTCCCCATGTTGGTGATGATCAGGTCCAGTATGTTTTTCCTTCTTGTGGGAGTGGTAACAAGTTGTTCCATAGCATTTGAGTTTATAAATTCTAGGAACCTTTGGGCTAGGGTGTTGGAGCTAGGGTAATGCTCCCAGTCTATGTTTGGGTAGTTGAAGTCACCCAATATAATGGTGCTTGGGGAGACCTTCATATTTTCATGTGTTCTCCAGTCAGCCAAGTGTGGTTCCTGGGTTTAGGAGGCTGGTCTGTAGCAGGCTATGAACTGGAACGCAGTTTTACACACTGTTAGTTGTACATGGATAGTCTCTGATGCTTCATGCTGTGCCACCAACCTGGGGGTGTGGGTATCTTTGACAAATATTGATACTCACCCTCCTTTTGTAGTTTGTTCCATGTTTTGTGGCTGTAAAGCATGGTATGAGGTGTAACCTGTTAGTGCTAGGGTGCTCTTGGGAGCCTTGAACCAGGGTTCTGTTACTGCACAGATATCAACATTCTCCATGCTGAAGGGAGTTTGGAGTGTATGCATCTTGCGGTTTAGACTTCTGGCATTGAGTCGCATTACTTCTAGTTTCTTATCCCTTGTGATACCTATGGAGGTGGGTTTGTCTTTTGAGCCTTACCTAAAAAGGCACTATGGGGGTGACAAGAGCCTTTGGCAATATCCAAAAGGCCACAGGTGACAGGTGAAAGCCATCCCTAGCGAAGCATCATGTCTTGTCGAGCATGTCATCCCAGGCTGACAGGCATTGGATCCCCTTTCACTGACACCAATACTTAAGCCAATTGTTGTAATTGATCATCTTGTCTTCATATTGTGGCATTATGCTTGGTGAGGGTAGGATGATACTCAAGGTCATCAAGTTTGCATATACTACATGGTGGTAAATGTTGTTTAGCACTACCTTACACTGCTTAACACATGGCAATCTTGCCTCAGGTGGTGCTGCTGGGCTGCCTATGTTGGATGCACATACTACACTCCCTGCACATGTTTGAAAGCAGGTTGTGTCAACTTAGGCATCCCTTTCACTATATGTGGGAGTCAGAGAGAGGTATCATTTCCAGGGTTCCTACTGAGCCAGTGTATGTGCTATGCATTGCCTCTTTGCCAAGGCCAAGGTATACTGGGCACGCCTCCTTCTGCCTACTGGGACAGGCTCCAGTTGCTCCTCCTCCGAGTCACGCTCTGCCTGTGATGGCCTTGGCAATGGTGGGGGGCTGTTTGGCCCAGGTCTATGCTGGTCCTGCTACAGCTGTTTTTGCAGAATCATATTATGTAGCATGGCACATACCATGACAATTTGGGTACATGTAGTTGGTGAGTATTGCAAGGCTCCACCAGATGTGTCCAGGCACCGGAACCATGACTTGAGCAACCCAAACACATGCTCGATTACATTTCGTGTTTGTGCGTGTGCCTCATTATGGCGTTCCTGTTCAGGTGTGTGTGCGTTTCTGATGGGTGTCATCAGCCACGGCTCCAGTGCATAGCCAGCATCTCCCATTAGGTGACCATGTGGGATGTCCCCATTGGCAAATGTCTGGTTCAGCTGCATCAGATGCCAGATATGGGAATCATGGTAGCTTCCAGGGCAGCCAGCACACACATTCATTATTATGCCCTGGGCATCACACACGACCTGGCAGTTGATGGAGGGGAAGCCCTTGCGGTTAATGTAGGCCATACCCCGCTCACCAGATGGTGCTTTTATGCATATATGCATGCAGTCTATTGCACCCACTACCTCAGGGTATTCTGCTGTTTGCTGGAAGAGACGCATATTGCTGGCCAATACCTCATGGGAATTGGGGAAATATACATGATCACCGATATGTGCTGACATGGCATCCAGGAACTGGTGCAGTACCCTGGATGCTGATGCCTGTGATATCCCCATCATATCACCAGTTGGTCTCTGGAAGGTACCTGTTGCTAGTATTTTTAAGCCAACACATACCTTGGTTTCCACTGGGACGGGTTGCCCTCTGTTGGTTCTGTGTGTGAGGCGTGGCCTGCACAGCTCAACAATTTGCTGCTGGAGGTCTCTGTCCACTCTATAGCGCTCCACTATCTCAGCTCATGTAACCCCTGGTAGGTGACCCTGGACCTGTACATTCTTCTCCGTCTCCTCACTGTGGGTTGTCTGACAGCATTTGCATTGTCACCACCCTCAGCATGTTGCATATGTCGCCTTATAACAGCAATGGCAGCCCCTAGCATTTTTTGTCTGAGTGAAGCTTTTTCAGTTTTAACTTCTAGTAGCTTACTCCAGTGTTGCAGTGTCTCTTGAGAGAAACAAACTGCACTGTTGTTTGCAGAGTTTTAAGTGCTTGGCTGGGCTAGTGTTCTGCTGTGTAATTGCCTGATTCCGAATGTTTGCACCTGCTAGCTCTACTAGTATTCACTGGTAGCTTCCTACTATTTGTTGTGCTTCCTTTTTGTTTTCTCTGGGGGGAGCGACGAGCATACAAGCGCAAACATCTCTCACAGCAGCTCACATGTGCGCACACATGCTTAGACGGACTAATACTTGCTTATTTGGGTTAAAACACGTGCACACCAGCGCAAACGCGCTTACAGGTCTTTAAACAGCCTTATACATGCTTACTCAGTTGCTTAATGCCTACTCAGAGGTAATCTATGCCTGACGTACACAGCCATGTCAAACCCAGAAGTAATGGACATGCTCCACCTCATAACATTTAAGACCCTTAGAGCTACACACTCCAGGGACTTAAACCTCAGCACAAAACTAAATAGGACATGCTGCAGGGACAGATTCATTACCCAGAGTCTCCCCTCACTCTGGAATTGAATCCCAATTAGAGTTAGACATAGCCCCTCGCCAACCCTCTTCCAGCAAAATCCAGCCACATGGATGGGAACTTGAAAATTCACCCCTGGGATCTCCACTGTGTCCCTTCTTGACAGAGACACAGCAAACTAGCCTTAAAGGGTGCCTTCTGTGACCTACTTTACAGAGGCACAGTAGGCTACTCTACTGGGGTGGCGGACACCAAATACACTCTGCCTAGGCTTATGAATTCCCTAGGGCAGACAGCCTAATATCGACCTCTGCACCTATGTTTATGTTTGTTGCTGATACTGTTTTCAGGTCTTTATTGCCATAGCTTTCCCAGTTTCTATGAACAACTTGTGTATCTGCGTAACATGTTTGGTCATGACAGGGTTCCAGTATATTAATATATGTGTCTGTTGTCATTTAACTATGTGCACAGAGCGGATTGCTGGATCGTTGGAGGTTCCTGGCTTAACACATACAACTGCCAGACATGTGTGGCCGACTGCTATACTCAGACATGGCCTAAGTGTGTGAGTATGCCCAGTTCAGACTTTCCATGGTTTGTTGACTGACATATGTCTCATTTATCCAGGTGTGTGAGCATGCCCAGTGTAACCTTTCCATATGTTGTGATCTGAAGTCCGCAACATTTGTGGTTGTGTGTGAACATGATCAATATTGACATTTATACTGTGTGTTGGAAGTCATGTTTTGTTCTTACTGCCAGACTCCTTTGTGTCATAAATCAACAGGGATTATGCTGTGCCTGCAGGGTTTCCATGGGATAGTTTGCAAAGACTTGTCAACATTCTTTCATACTGGCTGAAGGTTGCAATACTGTCATGGTGTAGGGGTTCAGTGCTTTCACTATGGTGCACAGTATCATGGGCTTAAGTCCCATCACTGCTTTAAATGTTCAGACTGGTTAAGGGCCAGTTGGGAAATTACGAGCATGTTGCATTTTGTTCAGCTATGGCCTGCTTAAACCAGGCTTGTCCAAGATTGATGTGTATTCACCAACTTGGGTGGACATTGCCAAACATTACTCCACATTGACCACAGTTGTACTAGTTGGTGTGTGTGATTCTGTTCATAGGTTCATACCAGGCTATCTGCCCTAGGGCATTTATAATCCTAGCCAGAGTGTGTTTGGCTTTCAACACACATTTTAAGTGGAGTTTGCCATGACATTTTTCAAGGTTAGTATACTGTGCCTCTGTCTAACAGTGACATAGAAGTGATACCCAGGGTAAACCTACAATCTCCCATCCACTCATCAAGATTCCTCTTGAAGAGAGTCAATGAGGGACTCTGGCTAACCTGGAGTGGGAGTTTACTCAAGAGTGGAGGGAGCCTCTGGGTTATGAATCTGTCACTCCAGCATGTCCTATTTATTTCAGTCCTGAGGTTCAGGTCTCTTGAGCGCATAGCTTGATGGGATTCAGATTTTCCAAGGTGCAGCATGTCCATTGATTCCAGGTTGGACATGGCTTTATACATCAGGCACAGATCGCCTCTGGGAAGGCGGTATGCCACTAAGTGGAGCTGCAGTTTCTTTAACTGGGCAGCAAATGGCATATTTTTGAGCCCTTTGATCCTCCTGGTGAGGTACTTTTGTGGTCTTTCCAGCTGCTGCAGGTATCTGATAAGGTACATCCCACAAGGGGCATTGTACTCAATTATGGGCCTGATGAGGGGAGAGTGAGGAGGCACGATGACCTCCCCTGATCTAGATGTGAATAGCTTCATAATTAGGTGGGCTATATGACATGTTTTTCTTAAACACTTTGGCCACGTGGTTATCGAATGAGAGATTGC
The DNA here is from genome assembly GCF_019279795.1 of Protopterus annectens. Taxonomy (NCBI): domain Eukaryota; kingdom Metazoa; phylum Chordata; order Ceratodontiformes; family Protopteridae; genus Protopterus; species Protopterus annectens. The sequence continues at coordinate 33,285,231 of NC_056734.1, read as the reverse complement.
TATTAACTTGGGTCCCCAGGTCCCTTATCACTTCTTCCATACTTAATGGGTTGCCACCTATGTGGCAATTTGTGGGCACTTAGTTTTTGCCAAAGGGGATGACTATACACTTTTTTGCGTTTAGCTTGAGGACATGTCTCTGGCACCAGTTGTCTGTTTCTATGAGGCCCTTTTGTAGGGTGCTTGCGTCAGCTGGAGGCTCGATTATGGTGCCCAGTTTGCAGTCATCTGCAAACTTGTTCAGCCACAGTCCTTCTGTGTTGGCCTGTACCACTGAGAAATATATACCAAACAAGGGAGGTCCCAGGACTGAGCCTTGTGGGATCCCACTTGTAGCTAGTTTGGGGTCTGACATGGCTCCAGCATTTCTGTCCATGTGGGTTCTGTCCTTGAGCCAGTTTCCAACCCATGTAGTGACATAGAGGTTTATATTGAAGCTGGTGAGCTTATCTATAATGACCAAGTGGGGTATTGTATGGAAGGCTTTTGCGAGGTCCAGGTAGGCTGTGTGGACCACCTTCCCCTCGTCAATGGCCTTGGTGACTGTTTCAAATGACTCAACCAGGTTTAAGAGGCAGGATCTGCCCTTAACAAAGCCAAACTGGGTAGGATCCAGTGTCTGTAAGTCCCCAATATCTTTATTTCTGAGGTCCATGATGATCCTTTCTATAGCTTTGCAGACCAAGCTAGTCAGGCTTCTGGGGTGATAGTTTGCAGTATCCATTAAGGCACCACCTTTGTGGAGAGGGACCACTGTTGCTGTACACTGCTCTTTGGGTACATATCCTGTGGTAAGGCTGAGATTGAACAGTGGTTTTATGTTTGTGTTCAATTCTTCTTGGGGTTCATGTTGGACACAGCCCAGGACACCGTCTGGTCCCATTGATGCTGTGTGTTTTGCTTTGGAGAGGCTGGCTATTACCTGAGTATCTGAGATGTCAGGGGGCCAGCACTCTGCTGGGATAGATATTTGCCCTTTTGGTGGGAGGGAGGGGTGGAGTTTGCACTGAACCTGTCAGCTCGGATGTTGGCAATGTCTGTGGGTTTGGTGTATTGTTTGTCATTTTGGACTAATTCTGAGCATATCTGGGAATTCCCACCCAGGTTCCTACCATAAATAAAGAAAGCCTTGTGATTATCTTTAGTGTCCTGTGCAATTTTTATCTCAAAGATGGCCTTAGATGATTTTATGTGTGGCCGTAGTTTTTTAATAATACTGATCAGAGATGTCTTCCCTTTTTGGGATTTTGCTCTATCATATAGTAGCTTCCTCCTTGTATTGTATGGTTTGTTTATGGCTGGGGTCCACCAGACAGGATGCCTGCCTTTGGAAGATTGGGTCTTGGTTTTATTTGTGATTGCATGATCCATGCATTCCTGAAGGTGTTCATAGAATGCATTTATAAAGGGTTCTGAGGCCTGGGCCATATTTTCCACAGGCACAGGGGCTGTGAAGGATTCCACCTCGGTTAGGAGGAGTGTGACATTTTCTTTAGTGAAAATTTTTCACTATGGTTTTCAGGCATGGGCTGGGGTCAGGATGTGAATATCCAGTGAGATTACTCTATGGTCTGATCTTACCAGTGAGGGATACACTTCTGGTCTTGGGCATAGAGTCCCCATGTTGGTGATGATCAGGTCCAGTATGTTTTCCCTTCTTGTGGGAGTGGTAACAAGTTGTTCCATAGCATTTGAGTTTATAAATTCTAGGAACCTTTGGGCTAGGGTGTTGGAGCTAGGGTAATGCTCCCAGTCTATGTTTGGGTAGTTGAAGTCGCCCAATATAATGGTGCTTGGGGAGACCTTCATATTTTCATGTGTTCTCCAGTCAGCCAAGTGTGGTTCCTGGGTTTAGGAGGGTGGTCTGTAGCAGGCTATGAACTGGAACGCAGTTTTACCCACTGTTAGTTGCACATGGATAGTCTTTGATGCTTCATGCTGTGCCACCAACCTGGGGGTGTGGGTATCTTTGACAAATATTGATACTCACCCTCCTTTTGTAGTTTGTTCCATGTTTTGTGGCTGTAAAGCATGGTATGAGGTGTAACCTGTTAGTGCAAGGGTGCTCTTGGGAGCCTTGAACCAGGTTTCTGTTACTGCACAGATATCAACATTCTCCATGCTGAGGGGAGTTTGGAGTGTATGCATCTTGTGGTTTAGACTTCTGGCATTGAGTCGCATTACTTCTAGTTTCTTATCCCTTGTGATACCTATGGAGGAGGGTTTGTCTTTTGAGCCTTACCTAAAAAAGGCACTATGGGGTGACAAGAGCCTTTGGCAATATCCAAAAGGCCACAGGTGACAGGTGAAAGCCATCCCTAGTGAAGCATCATGTCTTGTCGAGCATGTCATCCCAGGCTGACAGGCCTTGGATCCCCTTTCACTGACACCAATACTTAAGGCAATTGTTGTAATTGATCATCTTGTCTTCATATTGTGGCATCATGCTTGGTGAGGGTAGGATGATACTCAAGGTCATCAAGTTTGCATATACTACATGGTGGTAAATGTTGTTTAGCACTACCTTACACTGCTTAACACATGGCAATCATGCCTCAGGTGGTGCTGCTGGGCTGCCAATGTCGGATGCACATACTACACTCCCTGCACATGTATGAAAGCAGGTTGTGTCAACTTAGGCATCCTTTTCACTATATGTGGGAGTCAGAGAGAGGTATCATTTCCAGGGTTCCTACTGAGCCAGTGTATGTGCTATTCATTGCCTCTTTGCCAAGGCCAAGGTATACTGGGCACGCCTCCTTCTGCCTACTGGGACAGGCTCTGGTTGCTCCTCCTCCGAGTCACACTCTGCCTGTGATGGCCTTGGCAATGGTGGGGGGCTGTTTGGCCCAGGTCTATGCTGGTCCTGCTACAGCTGTTTTTGCAGAATCATATTATGTAGCATGGCACATACCATGACAATTTGGATATATGTAGTTGGTGAGTATTGCAAGGCTCCACCAGATGTGTCCAGGCACCGGAACCGTGACTTGAGCAACCCAAACACATGCTCAATTACATTTCATGTTTGTGCGTGTGCCTCATTATGGCATTCCTGTTCAGGTGTGTGTGCATTTCTGATGGGTGTCATCAGCCACGGCTCCAGTGCATAGCCAGCATCTCCCACTAGGTGACCATGTGGGATGTCTCCATTGGCAAATGTCTGGTTCAGCTGCGTCAGATGCCAGATATGGGAATCATGGTAGCTTCCAGGGCAGCCAGCACACACATTCATTCCTATGCCCTGGGCATCATACATGACCTGGCAGTTGATGGAGGGGAAGCCCTTGTGGTTAATTTAGGCCATACCCCGCTCACCAGATGGTGCTTTTATGCATATATGCGTGCAATCTATTGCACCCACTACCTCAGGGTATTCTGCTGTTTGCTGGAAGAGATGCATATTGCTGGCCAATATCTCATGGGAATTGGGAAAATATACATGATCACCGACATGTGCTGACATGGCATCCAGGAACTGCTGCAGTACCCTGGATGCTGATGCCTGTGATATCCCCATCATATCACCAGTTGGTCTCTGGAAGGTACCTGTTGCTAGTATTTTTAGGCCAACACATACCTTGGTTTCCACTGGGATGGGTTGCCCTCTGTTGGTTCTGTGTGTGAGGTGTGACCTGCACAGCTCAACAATTTGCTGCTGGTGGTCTCTGTCCACTCTATAGCGCTCCACTATCTCAGCTCATGTAACCCCTGGTAGGTGACCCTGGACCTGTACACTCTTCTCCATCTCCTCACTGTGGGTTGTCCGACAGCATTTGCATTGTCACCACCCTCAGCATGTTGCATATGTCACCTTATAACAGCAATGGCAGCCCCTAGCATTTTTTGTCTGAGTGAAGCTTTTTCAGTTTTAACTTCTAGTAGCTTACTCCAGTGTTGCAGTGTCTCTTGAGAGAAACAAACTGCACTGTTGTTTGCAGAGTTTTAAGTGCTTGGCTGGGCTAGTGTTCTGCTGTGTAATTGCCTGATTCCGAATGTTTGCACCTGCTAGCTCTACTAGTATTCACTGGTAGCTTCCTACTATTTGTTTTGCTTCCTTTTTCCTTTTTGTTTCCTCAGGGGGGAGCGACGCGCATACAAGTGCAAACATCTCTCACAGCAGCTCACACGCACGCACACATGCTTAGACGGACTAATACTTGCTTATTTGGGTTAAAACGCGCACACACCAGCGCAAACACGCTTACAGGTGTTTAAACAGCCTTACACATGCTTACTCCAGCTTAAACGCGTGCACTCATGCTTCCATGTGCGCACTCTGTCTTACTCGAGTTTACAGGCACGCACTCGCGCACATACCCGCTCAGCAAGAAACTTTGGTGTTATCCACAGTATACACCTTTCATTTCTTGGCTTTCCCTGGCCTACATGTTGACACACCTCTTTTCATGATGTCTGACAGCTAACACATGTCACTCTGCTCCAATGAGCTTCACTACTTTCATACATACCCCCTTGTGATGTCACCTATCTCCTACTCTATTACTCCCCATATCCTACTCCTACACTCCAATGACTGTGCTCATTTGCTAGGTAAAAGTGTGATTCACTATCCTAACACTCATTTACATAGGATTGCCTACTAATGCTTGGTTACATGTCTTAGACTGGGCTTCTCCCCTTAGCAACCCCTACTCAGTGGCCATGTTGTCTTCAGCCTGTTATTCCCTTACATTGTCATTTAACAATTTTCATAAGTTCCACGTTTGTGGCTTTTATTTTCTTATTTTATGGTTTTTATAGTGCACCCCATTTGCGCGGTGCTGTGCTACGCTTAAACATCGGAAATTGCCGAAAAAAAAGTATTTTTATTTTAATTTTGCATCTGGAAACATTTCCAATGGCCGTATATTTGGCCATTGGCATGCTTCCTCAACCATATACAACCTTTATTTGGAGCTGACAAGGCTCCATTGTGTTATTTGCAGAACGGTACTCAGTTGTCAACTGAGTACATTTCTGCAACTAACACGGCTCCTACTCGGACAGGTTTGTGCTTCCTGGATTACAAATTTACCTCATTTGCATGCCTTTAGGCTGCAAGTGAGGTAATTTGCATATCCCAGCCCTGTCCATATAGGAGACGTTTTAGGAGCTCTCTTACACACCCCCACAGGCTGTTCCTGGATCGCTCGTCGGACATGATGGCTGCATGGATTCTTACTCTACTCGTACACTCCGTGCAAGCCATCGTGAATCCGGCCCTTACACTTTCATGAAAAGTAGAAGTGTTTTCAAAAAAGGCTTTGCTTTTCCGTATTCATCGCAAATGCCTTTCCTTGACCTTATTTGTATATCCATGTAGTGTCACTATTCGCATTTAACCATTGCTCATTTGCAAAGCCCTTAACTATGAATACTGGCCTAAGTCTTTTGTTGCTGATGATGCATCAGTATGACTAGTTCCAGGACACATGCTGCTTGAAAAAA
>NC_056734.1:33222280-33274780 GCF_019279795.1 Protopterus annectens | reverse complement strand
GTGTGTGTGTGTGTGTGTGTGTGTGTGTGTGTGTGTAGTAGTAGTAGCATTAGTTGTAGTAGTAGATGTAGTAGATGACTACACCTTTTTCCTTGATTATGTAGCTAATTTTTCATCTCTATCTTTACTATATACATCATAACTGTTCCAAAAGTACTATGATTCTATGTTGATAGAGGTGCAAGATTATTCTGAAGACATCTATTTCAATCTACAAATCCAATAGATTCATGAGTAGTTTATAGTCATGCAGTCCAGGAGACAATTAGGAGAATCAAAGCCAAATTCCCAGTTGCCCCAAAACACCGTCTAGTTAAGTGACTTGCTCAATGTTCACAATATAATAGGCAAATGAAGGTGAAAAGATTTAAACCTTGCATCCTTGTCAAAAAAAGCAGCTCACTAACAAGCCAGAGCTTGAGTCCTCCTTACTGTCAGATAAATGCATTGACATCTCCCTGAAGGGTTAACAATCTGGCCTAACAGTAAAGTGATTTGGGAATATAAACTAAAGAGAGTGTAACATTAATGAGACACTTTTGCAAGCCCATAGGAAGCAGCAAACAGTTTAGATGTCTGTTAGGGAAAGAATTATGGGACTAATTGCTTTAGACATCTGTATGGAGTAGGTGGAATGTGTAAGGGACAACCATGCAATGGTTCACAAACTGGCTCCAGATGATTTGGTCATGTTGACTAATGCCAAAATGGGCATGGGCATCTCCTTGTGCTAAGGGAATTTGAGTAACTAACAAATGCCAGGATTCCATGTTAATGGAGGGTGGGGGATTTTTGTACCTATGCTGTTCAGTTTTTGCCTGCCCTGAAACCCTGAGGCCCTGAGCCAGTATGCTACAGCACAGCTGATGTCCAGTGGTCAAGGCTGGGTTACCAAAGATAGTTGTATGTAAAACCAGGAAAAAAAGAAACTAAGGAATTCAATAAAAACTGATAAAATACACACACAGTGGATATAAAAAGTGTACACACCACTGTTAGAATGCCAGGTTTTTGTGATATAAAAAAAGAAACCACAATAAATCATTTCAAAACTTTTTCCAGCTTTAATGTGACCTATAACTTGTACAATTCAATTGAAAAACAAATCTATTTGGGGAAAAATATAAAAAATAAAAAACAGACAATAGAATGGATGCTTAAACCAATACTTTGTTGAAGCACCTTTTGATTAAATTACAACATTCAGTATTTTTGGGTAGGAGTCTATCAGCATGGCACATCTTGACTTGACAATATTTGACACTATTCTTTTCAAAATCACTCCAAATCTGTCAGATTGTGAGGGCATCTCTTGTATAGAGCCCTCTTCAGGTCATGCCACATATTTTCTATTGGATTAAGGTCAGGGCTCTGGCTGGGCCATTCAAAACTTTAATTTTCTTCTGGTGAAGCCATTCTTTTGTTAATTTGTATGTATGCTTGGGGTCATTGTCATGTTGAAAGGTGAAATTCCTGAAGGTTTTGGCCCAAAACTGACTGGTATTTGGAACTGTTCATAATTCCCTCCACCTTGACTAAAGCCCCAGTTCCAGTTGAAGAGAAGCAACCCCAAAGCATGATACTGCCACCACCATGCTTCACCGTGGGGATGGTATTCTTTTGGTGATGCAAAGTGTTGTTTTTCCACCAAACATACCTTTTGGAATTGTGGCCAAAAAGTTCAGCCTTCATCTCATCAGACCAAGCACATTTTCCCACATGCTTTTGGGAGACTTGATGTATTGTTTTGCAAATTTTAGCCAGGCCTGGATGTTTTTCTGTGTAAAAAAAGGCTTCCTTCTTGCAGCCCTACCCCATAGTCCAGACATATGGAGAATATGGGAGATTGTTGTCACATGTAGTACACAATCAGCACTTGCCAGAAATTCTTGCGGCTCCTTCAGTGTTTCTGTAGGTCTCTTGGCAGCCTCCCTGACCAGTTTTTATCTTGTCTTTTCATCAATTTTGGAGAGACGTCCAGTTCTTTGCAACATCAATGTTGTCCCATATTTTCTTCACTTTTTGATGAGTATCTTCACTGTGTTCCATGGTATATCCAATGCTGTGGAAATTTTTTGTACCCTTTCAGCAATGAGATCCCTTTGATGCTTTGTAAGCTCTCTGTGAACCATGGCTTTTGCTGTAGCAGGCAACTGAGGAAATGTCAGAAAAATCCTACTAGGACTGCTGAACTTTATTTGGGATTAATCAAAGTCTCATTAATTGATGGCAGGTGTGTACCCAAGATGACAGAATGCTGTAATTAAATCAAAAGGTGCTTCAACAAAGTATTATGTTAAGGGTGTACACACTTATGCAACCAGCTTATTGCGTTCTTATTTTTATTTTTTATATTTTTCCCCTAACACATTTGTTTGTTTTTCAATTGAATTGTACAGTATATAGGTCCCATTAAAGGTGGGAAAAGTTTTGAAATGATTTATTGTGGTCTCATTTTTGTATATCACAAAAAACTGGCATTTTTAACAGGGGTGTGTGCACTTTTTATATCCACTGTGTGTGTGTGTGTGTGTGTGTGTGTGTGTGTGTGTGTGTGTGTGTGTGTGTGTGTGTGTGTGTCTGTGTGCGTGTGTGTATATACACACATATATATATATATATATATATATATATATATATATAGGCCCAGTTTGCCATGTTTGAGAACGTTGAGACAAAAGCATCATAAGTGTAGAAGCATGAACTCCTGGAAAACGGGGAGTGTAGAGGTGACCCCCACTTCAATGACTGTAATTTACTACCTTTTGTGTTTTTTTCATTGGTGGCCAGGTGGTTACTTACTTGGAGAGGAGATATGATGTTCCAGGAAATCATGCTTCTGCACTTACAATGGTTACAATGATTTCAAAGTTGATGAACTGGGTTGTGAGTTCTAAAGGTAAGCCATATATATATATATATATATATATATATATATATATACATATATATCTATCTATATATATATAATATGCATATGGCGCAATGGTGCAGCAGTAGCATTGTTGCCTCACAGCAAGAAGTTCTCCAGTTCGATTTTCGGCTGGGATGCCTTCTGTGCGGAGTCTGCATGTCCTCCCTGTGTTCTTGTGGGTTTTCTCTGGGTGCTCCAGTTTCCTACCATGTACAAAGACATGCATTTGGAGCACTTCTCCTCGGGCCTATGCTGAAAATTGGCTTCATTCCAAGTTGGACTTTCCAGTAAACAAATATTAAATAAATAAAATATATGCATGTGTGTATATCCACATCTATCTATTTGAATCCAAAAGTACTGATAACGGTCACTAAAAAAACACAATATAAAAATGATAAACAACACTAATAATAAAATCAGTGTGGCTACCACAGAATCAGGTATAAAATCTGCCTTATTTCTGATTAAAAATGAGATAAAAAACACTAGAGAAGACTAAAATAAGGGATGAGTGCTTTTGAGTATTTACAACCCTTCTTCAGATCTATTAACACAAGACAGTTCCAATTATTTATCAAAGAATTCAAAAATCCATTATCCAGACCCCAAAACCATCATATAATACATTGGTTCCAATCTCCATTCTTTTGTCCAGTTAAGATGCTTGAAAGATACAATCCCTTCCAAGTAGTATGACCTGTCTTCATTGATGAAATATCCATTCATAAATATAATCTATAAAGTTTATGCCTTTTAAGGGCATTTTTTTAAGGTACATTCCCATTCAAGCCTGACAATTTGTCACTCTGAAGTTCAAGTATCCAATACCTTTCTTGTCTCTCCATCTCATCAAAAATATTCTCCCTCTCATATTTTCTTTTACAGCTTGCAGTACCATAAAATAAAAACTATAATGATTATTTGAAGTTAAATGTTTTGCAAATGGATTTTTCAGTTCTTGTAAGCAAATATCACTCGTATGTTTTGATATTTTCTCTTTGAATTGTCGGTTGGTTTTAGTGACATTGCAGGAATCACAGGTAGCAATATAAATGACATGTTTAGTACTGTAGTCAGCACACCTTTTGTACTTATAACTCTTTTTTGAAATCGGATGTATAAATTCAGACTGTCTATTAATATATTTACAGGAGGAACATATTCTGCATGGGAATTTGCCTGTCCTTTCAGACTTCTTATTATCAGATCTGTTCAAGTTATTACATAATAGTTGTTTTAAATTACAATTCCTCTTGAAAGTAAAAGACAGCTTATTGCTCACTATATCCATGAGATCTACATCTGCTTTCAAAATTTTCCAGTTATCTTTAATAATAACACACACATATTGGATGTCACTTGTGTACACAAGGACAATCCTGTTCTTAGAGGTAGTCTTCTTACTCATATCCATAGACTGTGTCTGCCCAGACAAATAAGGTTTCCCTTTATCAATTCTCATTAAATTGGTTTCAGATATCTGGTTTCAGATATCTGTTGCTCAGTCTTCTCAGGTTAATAACTTTTACTTATAAAATTGTCCTTCATATGTATTAAAGCTGTCTGATATTGTGCATCCTCTGAGTGTAATCTGGAAACATGTAAACATTGATTTTTCATTACATTCTGAAATGTGTGCTGGGGATGCATACTTGTTTTGTGAAGTGTATTGTTTTTCCAACATTACTTCTTATATAGGTTAGTATTCAAATTACTCAATGAGACCATGGAGAATCTGAATTCTAAAAATTCACTTTGTGAATTTGAATAATTCATTTAAGATTTCAGAAAGTCTGTTGTAGATTCCAAATATTCAATAAATTGAATGAGATGATCCTTTATGTCATCCCATAAAAATAGATGTCATCCATGAATCTCTTGTAAGATTTCAAAGCTGCTGTATAAGGATTGTTGTTAAAAACATATATATCTTCCCAGGATCCCAGAGCAAGACTGGCATAGCTGCTTGTGCTAGGGGTGCCCATGGCAACCCCCCCATTTCTGCCAATAAATGTCTTTCTCAGAACTAAACATATTATTTTCAAGTACTAATTTGAGTACAGAACAAATCATTTCCATCTTATCTGTATCAAAACTGCTATAATCATTTCAATTTTTTTTGATTGCAAATATCCCATATCGATTCGATATAACTATAAATAAACTCTGATTGTCTAGTGTCACCATCAAAACTGAACCAATTTCAACTTGTGAATAAAACAATTCAGACATGTATAAGAATTGCCACTTATCCTTAATTGCTGCAGGTGTATTTTCCAAAACCTGTTTAAGTTGATATTCAATGTAGATGGAAATGGACTCCAGTTCCTGATACTATTGAACACAATAGAGGATCTTCCCTGCATTTATGTACCCTGGTAAGGCCTTTAATATCTGGAACTACTGGATGTTCTACAATAAGATAGTTGTATAATTCTTGTGCAATTTTGTTCAAAGTAACTCACCAAGGCCATCACTGACTTTCTGTGTGATAGTACTTACAGTGAGTTTATGTATTCTCTCATAAGTTTCATCATTATCTAATAATTGCTTCATTTTAGCAAAATATCAATCACAGTTCATAAGGGCAATACCACCCATTTGTCAGCTGGTCTAAGTACAATCTCTTTATTGATTTTCAATTGCTGCAAAGCTTGAGATTCTTCTTTACTTATATTCTGAAAAACATGTCTAACATGTCTTGATTCATTCAACTTCTTAGAGATCTCCATTTCACAAATGTGTATGAAAGTATCTATACTCACATTATATTGTGGTACAAATGTGCTGTTTTTTTTAAACAAGCCACAATTCACAGTAGTAACATCCTTATACATAGATGTCAACACTGAGTTGTGTCCAAATAGTCTTAAATTCAAAAGTGCATCACTCAAACTGGAAACTGTGTCAGGTACAAAGCTAAGGCATCTATTCAAAAGTTCGCTCTGTGATTCAGTTAAATCCAAGTCTGATAAATTGGCCACTTAGGAATTCTTATTTAGTGCTATTTTTTTTGGTCGTGCTGTTCTCTCCAGTCATTGGATAACCTTCCTTTTCTCCTCCCTCTGCTCTGAGGCCTCTGTCTTTCCCTGTTCCAAGCTGATATAATCCGTAGCGGGAGGGTGGGTAAAACCTGTGGCAATACTGATGATTCCTTTGCTCTGGTACCCAATCTCTGGGTGTCTATTCTTCTATTGATTTATTGGGAGTAGGAATAATGTTGATATTACATTCAGTTTCATGGTTAGAGTGAATATTTTCCATTCTCATATTTAACTGTTATGTATCATTTGAGGTCTTGTCAGGCATGTGTGGCCATGTAAAAATATGACCATTTTTGAAATATTTGTAGTCACATATGATTTTTTTTTTAATTTAATCTGTTCCAACTTGACATCATAAAATTAATTATTTACATAAATCTCATCTAGTTTCATAGTATATCTTGAATCAGAAAATCATGTCTCTAACTCATGTTGTGTTTTCTCAATTGATGAAATAAGTTCTCACTCAATAGGTTCAAAGTGTTCCAATACAAGTCTTACATAATTAAAACTTAATTCAACATTCATAGCTTGCCATCTTCTAAGTAAATCTGGATAAGCATCCCCATGAGTGGGCATTACTAGTAGGCACACCTCCAAATGTTGTCTTTGCCACTGCTGACTTTTTAACTTATATAATAAATTCTCAAATTCTCTCACCTTTCAAAGGAATGTATCCATGACTGTTGATGTATTCACATCAATACAATCTTGTTTGGACAAATTTAGACAAAAATAGATTGCAACTTATCTTTAGCAACTTCCTAGATAAGTTGGAATAAGAATCCTTGCTGTTAGATACTGTTGGTCGATAATTAGGTTCAAGCTCCATGGTATTCTTTTCAAAGCCCTCATACACGTGTGATTGTTCTATGTACAAAATTCAAATACAGATGAATCTAAAAGTAGTGATAATGGTCACTAAAAAAACTACACTGTAAAATGATGACACTAATAATAAAATCAGTGCAGCTACCAGAGAATTGGGCATAAAATCCAATTTATTTCCGATTAAACTTTGTAGGTGATATTTATGAATGATTATTTCATCAATGAAGACACATCATACTACATGGAAGTGATTGTATCTTTTAAGCATCTTGACTGGACAAAAGAACAGAGATCAGATCTAATGTATTATATGATGGTTTTTGTGATTGGATAATGGATTTTTGAATTTTTTGATAAATGATTGGAAATGCCTTGTATTAATAGATCTGAAGAAGGATTGTAAAGACCCAAAAGCATTCATCCCTTATTTTAGTATTATCTAGTGGTTTTTAACTCATTTTTAATTGGAAATAAGACATATTTTATGCATGATTCTGTGGTAGCTGCACTGATTTTATTATTAGTGTTTATATATATATATATATATATATATATATATATATATATATATATATATATATATATATATATATATATATATATATATATATATATATATATATATATATATATATATATATATATATATATATATATATATATACACATATATATATATATATATATATATATATATATATATATATATGGCTCCCCTTCAGAAGACTGAAATATCACAATCCTGAAACTCATAAGACTGAAGACCAAAATCCTGAAACTCAGAATATTGAAAACACACAGAATACAAATAATGATAATATGACAGTACAAGGACACACAGAAACACATACAAAATAAAGCATAGTAGTTGTCACCAAGTATAAGCAGGGGGGCAAGCCCCCTACACCCCCTGCTACTTAAATATAGCAACTCCAAGATTGCACTTAGTGTAGTGAAGTGCAATCTTGGAGATGATATATTTAAGTAGCAGAGGGTGTGGGTGGCTTGATTGAAAGTAATATGGTTTATGTTGTTTAAAGTCAGTATATGTATGCTTTGTGTTTCAGTATTTTGAGTTTCAGGATTTTGAAATTTCAGGATTTTGGTCTTCAGTCTTATGAATTTCAGGATTGTGATTATATATATATATATATATATATATATATATATATATATATATATATATATATATATATATATATATATATATATATATATATATATATATATATATATATATATATATGTATATATATATATGGATCCCTATCACAACACCGACACGCCACAAAGCAGACACCCAAAACACCAACACCGAAAGACCGAAAACGCACAAAACCGACAACTCACAAAACCGAACACCATAACACCGACACCCAAAACACCGACACACAAAACGTAAACTACACATTACACACAACTATACATGCACTAACCATAACCCAAACCCTAACCCTAAGGTCCGACACTACCGCACACTTACCCGCACCCTAACCCTGCACACTTAACCTAACCCTAACTCACTTAACCCGCCACTAAACCTAAAGTCCGTCACTATCGCACACTTAACCTACCCGCACCCTACCCCTAACTCACTTAACCCGCCACTAAACCTAAAGTCCGTCACTATCACACACTTACCCTACCCGTACCCTAAGTCCGACACTACCGCACACTCACCTTTCCCGCACCCTAACCCTAAATCCCTCACTATCTCACACTTACCTGTCCGCTCCATAACGCTAAATCCCTCACTATCACACACTTACCGAGTCGCGCTCACACGTTGCCCATGTCGGTGTTTCGGCTGTTGGGATTTCACTTTGTCGATCATCTGTCTTGCCTGGAGTCGGTCTTCTGAGCGTCGATAATTTGGTGTGTTGATCAAGTCAAGGGGAACCATATATATATATATATATATATATATATATATATATATATATATATATATATATATATATATATATATATATATAAATATATATATATATGCATATAGATTCACTTTGAATCATCGAATGTTCAGAACATCAACGTTCTGATCATCGAGACCAGAACATCGATGTTCAGAACATCGAAGGTTCAAAATGAACCATAAAAACAACAAAAAAATCGCAAACACTATGTTATGCAGGGGGGCTTTGCCCCCTGAACCCCACACCCCCCTACTTTAATATCCCAACTCTGAGATTTTGTACATAGAACAATCACACGTGTATGAGGGCTTTGAAAAGAATACCATGGAGCTTGAACTGGATTATCGACCAAAAGTATCTAACAGCAACGATTCTTATTCCAACTGTGTGTATGTATATATGTAAAGATCAACAACAACAAAAAGATACTCTGTTGGTAAATAATCTGTTTGCATATATGAGAAGTGCTTTGGTTTGTGTTCTAATCAAACGCATTACAGATGGCAAGATAGAGTTTGTGTCATTTCTGAATAAATGTGACAAATATTATAGAAAAGTTATCTCTCAGACTATAAAAAAGGATGTGAGAGGATGGATTAGGAGTATTTATTAAGGGAAAACTGCACAGTAAAGCTACTGGAATTTTATGTGAAACACTTAGCTGTCCATTTCCAGGTCATAAAGGATTCTTTTCTATAAAATCCTACTCCCTGGGATGAGCATGAATCTAAGTCGAAGCACCCCATGACATTCTTCATTACCTTTAAAGACACAGATGTACTCCTTACCTTCCATTTACTTGTGAGAACATGCATAGATTTGTCACTCTTTCTATGAACAAATAACACAGAGTTATATATTTAACAAGCAATCATAGAAATCCAGCAGCAAAGGCCATTGGAAATTTCAGTTGATTCCCAAGGGAAGAGTGGCAGCATATTATTGATGCACAAAGAAGAGTTATCATTGCAAATGTTTTATTTGTCTTTCGGCTTTTTCCCGGTGAGGGGTCACCACAGCGGAACTCCGGTCCGCTAATGATTGGCAGTAGATTTTTACAAAACTCTGAGGTGCCAACTCGATGCCCAACCTTCAACGAAGGCACACCCATTTAAGCATGCATGTATTTTGAACGCTACCCAACCGTGGGGAGGACATGCAGACTCCACACAGAAGGTACTCCCAAGCCATGCCGAGAATCAAATGGGAGAACCTCTTGATGTGAGGTAACAACACTACAACTTCACCAAATACACTGAAGAAAATGGAAATGCAAAATACTTTACCCTTTAGTCCTTTCATCTCTTTAATGACATAAAGTTTCATCCTTACAAATTCTAGAATCTTTCTATAACTTTATAGCTTTCAGCTTCAACACATATTTGATATTACTTGACTCATTCTGTCCTGGTACTGTTGTAGCATGAAAACATAGTTGCCAGTAGAACTGCTTTATATCTAATGAGGTTTCCATAAATCCACCCAGAATATTTTAGGTAACATGGAAAATCATGTGTAATTTGCAGCTAAAAACTGCTGAGTCATAGACGGATCTCAGAATTTGTGAGGATGTTTTGAAATATACCACTTAAAAAAGTATACACAGATTTGTGAAAGTAACAGGTCAATTTATAAATAACTAAGCTGTCAGATGGTTGATATGTTTTGTGACAAATGTTGAAGTTATCAAAGGCACAATGGATGTGTGTAAAGTTATTCTGATGAAATCCCTTGTAATTAAAGAGACTAAAGTCCTACATAAAGACTCTTGTGCTTCTATTTTGTTCATTGTGTTTTGTGGAATGCTTAGTGTCTTCTCACAAAATAGATCAGTGTAGGAGTGTTTGAAGTTTATTTATCTTTACAAGTGAATCTGTCAGTTATACATGAAATGAGGCCCGTATTTGATGTACCAAATTGTTTAGCTCAATTCAAAGAGGAAACATCACTACCAACTCAACAGATGATTAAAACTATAGAAGATCAGCTAGAATACTGAGGTATGGAAAACACCTGTTTGAAATGACAGATTCCAGGGCTGGTGGGGAATAAAGTGCAGCCAAAGTAACAAAGGCTGTCAGGGCAGATTAAGAAATGAATGCAGGTAATTGCTCTGAAGAGGAGTGGATGAAAATACACCCATGGCCACACAATGAATACTCAGTTGTTCATCCCCAAATGAGCAAAAGCAAATTTAGAATGTATAGTGCTAGGATGCAAGGAAACAAGTAGCTTGGCCACTGCTGACCAAGACAATACTTGAAAACCCCTCTGAAGATTGCAATGCTGACAGGAGTGAAGAGCTCTACTTCATAGGTTCATAGGTAGGTACTATGCTATCGGTCCAAGGGCCTACGTAAGCCTAGCCAACAAGTTTCCCTGCCTTACGCCACCCAAGAAAGTTATTTTCCTGTGCCACTGTCGAGCAGAAATGCAGAAGTGATCCCCGGGGTGTATTTCCCATTTCCCATCCACTCATCAAGATTTTTCTTGAAGAGTGCTAATGAAGAACTTTGCTTGACATAGATGGGTAGCCTGTTCCAGAGCATGGGAAGTCTCTGGGACAGGAATCTATCCCTCCAGCATGTCCTGTTTATTGTGGTGACAAGGTTTAGGTCCCTAGAGTGTGTAGCTCAGAGGGGTTGGGATTTCTTTAGGTGTAACATGTCCAACAGCTCTGAGTTTGACATAGCTTTATATTTTAGGCAGAGATCACCTCGGAGTAGGCGATATGCTATGGAGTAAAGCTGGAGTTTTTTGAGGCAGTCAGTGTAGGGCATTTGTTTGAGGCCAGTAATCCTCTTTGTGAGGTACTTCTGTGGCCTTTCCAGCTGCTGCAGATATCTTGTGAGGTACATTCCAAAAGGGGCGTTGTACTCTACAATGAGTCTAATGAGTGCGAGTAGAGGGGAATAATGACATCTTTTTTCCTGGATGAGAACCCTTTTATGATCAGGTGTGCCATGTAGAGGGACTTCATGACTACTGTGGTGATGTGACTATCAAAGGAGTGACTACTGTCCACCTGGGTCCCAAGGACTCTTATCATGTATTTGGTGTTAAGTAGATTGCTGCCTATGTGGTAGTTCATGGGTACAGAGGTTTTACAAAAAAGGGGATGACACTGCACATTTTGGCATTAAGCTTGAGGCCATGGCTCTGACACCAGGCATCTGTCTCATTGAGGCCCTTCTGTAGGATGTCCACATCATTTGGGGAACTTGATTATGGCTCCTAGTTTGCAATCATCTGCAAACTTCGTTAGCCAGAGGCCTTCTATGTTAGCCTGTACTTCAGAGAAGTAGATACCAAACAGGAGAGGTCCCAGGACGGAACCCAGTGTGTACTCCACTTGTCACTGCTTTGAGGTCAGATTTTGAGTCTGCAACTTTTACAGTGCAGGTTCTGTCAGTGAGCCAGTTGGCAACCCATCTTGTGATGTAGGGATATATACCTATTTTAGTGAGTTTAGCTATAATTCCATAATGGGGGATGGTGTTGAAAGCCTTGGCGAGGTCAAGATAGGCTGTGTGGACCACTTTTCTACTTCTATTGTTATTAGCTTCCTCCCATGACAAGGAACCAGAAGGGTGTTCAGGAACTGAGACTACCTCCTGAGTATAAATAAGAGCAGAAGCATCCCCAGTGAGAAAGTGAATAAGAACATAATGAAGGCCCAGAAAACTAGAAGTGGTAGGGCAACCAGGAAGGCAAATCACTCAAGAATGAGCTGTCATAAGTTCCTACTGGAAGTCAAGCAACTGTGTAGGCAATGAGTTTTATACTCCTGAAGGAAAAAGAATCACTGCTAAGTCAAAGACAACAGCTCTGACTTAGCCACAGCTGGTCATTCATTCCATGTTTTGCTAGGAAACCAGGATGTGATATGCCCTGGACTCTGTAATGGAAAAAAAGTACATAAAACATGTAAGCCCTCTCTAGTGCCTGCATAGACCAGTCATGAAAGCACAGGACACCACTTTATACCTGCTAAAACACTTCAACTTGAACCAAGTGGTAGGATACCTAGATACTAGCTGCTGTTACATGATCTGCCCATCATTTGGCATGGACTGGTCGCATACCTCTCAACTGTCCAGATTTTCACAGAATGTCCAGATTTTTGCCTCGTATTTTTCGTCTGATCCTCAAAAAATGTGTGGTATTGTGGAAAATCACTGGGATGATCTGAGCACTGAAGTCATTAAATCATGACTTAAATTTGAGTTTCAGGCTTCAAATATTTTAGAAAATGCATGCTAACATAAACCCTGTTATTCCAGAAGCTTTCTAAGTTTATAAGCACAATATTTAAAAGGCTGTCCCTATTTTGGAGCTTTTGTCTCCCATTTATGATAGGCTTTGTCCAGATTTCTAGCACTAAGAGGGTGAGAGGTACGACTGGTAGAAAGAAGGGCTTTGCAAATGCCCTACAGGAGATGGAGGTCTCTGAACAGTGGGGACTGGCAGATACTCCTGACAGACCAATGACGGTTCTCAGTTCGACCATGGCCAAGCAATACAAGCATTCCTTTTAAGCCCTTAAGCACCAGCTGGATCAGTAGAACTTCAACCCTGTAGGATCAATGGAATATGGACTAGGCTAGAAAATGGAAGCCCTCATAATGAAAGCAGAATGTTGTACAACTTATTCTGACCCATCATATCTCTGGAGGTTTGATCATTTTCAATCCTCAGTGTTTGCTACTATGTCTTCTACAAAGGGTACTAGAAGGAAGGGCATACCTAAGTATTGGCCACAGAGTCAGTCACACACACACACACACACACACACACACACACACACACACACACACACACACACACACACACACACACACACACACACACACAAACACACCCATCTCAACAGCAAACAAATAAATGCCTAATCATGTAAAGAAAAGGGCAGCTTCAGCTGAATTATACTGGTGGATTAAGGAGAGTCTGAGAAGCAGCCCATTGGTCCAGAAAATCTATAAAGCTTAAGCAAGATCCCTGCTACAAAGGGGAAGTTAGACAGTTGAAGGGATGACCTGCCCCATATGGCAGACATTCACTAAATGTAGGTATGAGACCTTCTCTCAGGCATGTGGCATGCAACCATGGTGAAGTAAGCCCCCAGCCTACCTAAAGCCCTTATCTAGTCATGCAAGTTAGATGGCCAATCACCAAGACACTGAAGTAGAGTAACAGAACCACCAGCCATACAAGGATAAGCAGCACTGGCATTCTTAAAGAAATGGGCCAAAAAAATAAGGAGAAAAGGAACCTGCTAGAATGTATGGTCCTCAGTAAGAATTCAATATATTTCGAAGACAGAAAAGTCCACCATAATAGACTTCCAGAGGTAAAATAATGTCTGCCATAAGGTCAGCCATACTCTATTTAATGTGATAGTAGTGGACAATTGATAAATAGGGATACATTTTTACCAAGATTAGAAACCAATGAGTACAAATTATGGCTCTGAAGGCTGAAGAACAAAAATGTCTACTACCACCACACATGAGTCCATTGCCAGAGGATGAGAGAAGCCACAGACTAGGCAAGCTCTTCTGTCTGATAGTGGCAAACAATGGAGAGAGAAAGATATGTTTTCAATTAGATTAGGACACAATTGGCACAGACTGCTAGTCTAGAGGCTGAAGGACTAAACCATCTACCACTGCCACACATGAAGCATGTATCAGAGGAGCAAAGGTGCCACAGTCTAAGCAGACCCTTCTGTACTTGGAAGGACCTAGAACCAAGATGTAACCAGTGAACTTTTGCAGGGATGGAGAAAGTATTATACTCACTACTGGAAAGGGGGAAGGGGTCTGAAGGTGATCAAGTAGTCAGTCCATTCCAATCCCATGGAAGGCTGAGAGACACATGATGATAAAGTCATGTTCTGCCTCTCAGTAACACTATGGATGACCCATACATGAAGGGGAAGGGAAACATAGAAGAAAATGACATGAGAACTAGGCCAAGCCCTTTTCTATAAAGAGCATGAATATAGCTCTCTGAATAGGGATAAACCAAGGATGCACCAAACTATCTTCATGACCAGGCAGACAATGTCATGGAGAGAGAGATAGATATAGATAGTGAATAAGAAAGAAAGAAAGAAAGAAAGAAAGAAAGAAAGAAAGAAAGAAAGAAAGAAAGAAAGAAAGAAAAAGAAATTCTCAGGCATTTAAAAAAAGACCCCATAGCTCTCATGAACCTGAGGAGCAATATGGCTCCTGGCACTATAATTAAGGCACCTATGGTAGAGCAAGACTCTGTAATCAAGGAGGAGACTTTCCAACAAAGAAGAAGCTCATTCTCCGCCTAATAAGACATCTAGCAAAGACTGCTACAAAGCCTGAAAAATGCACTTTTGTCAAAAGGTGTATTTAACCAGATATCTTCCCACTTATTGACCAAAAGGATGCTCTTAGCTAAATGATACATGTAGCTATGTCTGCCACCATCACCAGAGTAAAACCTGCAGAGACAAAACAGCATTCAAAATTGGATGGCTTTGAGTGCAGTGTTCAAGAAATCAAAAAAGTGGACAAGGGCCTGATTATGAGAAACATGATTTAGTTGTTGCCTTAAGCTTCCAACTGGCAGGGGCCTACATCTTCCTGACAAACCTGTTCCTCTCTAAAGACAGTGTGCCCACACTTCTAAGGGAATGTGACCTCTGATTACCTACCACTCCTAGCTGTACCATGTGAAAGTCAATGTTTACATGGTTAGACCAGAATTCACTTCAGTCTCAAGAGGAGCAATATCAAGCATCAGCCCTTTTGGACATTGCCTCATTTGAGATCTTCCAGATTTTTGGCATAGCACAGATATCAACCAATAAATTGATGTTCTGTGCCCTTGGCAATAAGGAACTATGTGGAACAAGGCTTGGACTGCCCTGAAGCACTGACATCTTGAAAAAGGACATAATTCTAAGCTGAGCAGAAAGAGGCATTATATTCTGATGTATCATATATTTTACTAACAAAAGTACCCTTTCTGGGCTGCTAAAAGGGAACTGGTAAGGGATGCAAATTTGTGTCTTTCTGCTTAGTGCATGTATGGCACTTGAGCACATGTGAGTACATTATGAACACATTTGATGGAGGACTATAAGGGGATTGAGCATCTCATAGCCAGGAAAAGTCTTGCCCCAAATAGGTACATGAAGTCTTTGCCATTAAAAATGTAAGTTACTTCATAGGCTCTGGAAGAAAGCCACCCAAAAGCCAAGGCTATATGTGTGTGTTGTGAGAAGTTGATAACTCAAATTTTGGAAGCAATCAACACCAAACTTAAATCCAAATGGCATGACAATTTTAACAACAATAACATGGTCTGACACCTGAACAATGGAAGTGTCAGAAATGAATTGGTGGACATGGTTGATGAGCTCATTTATGTAAGTGATTCACAAAGTCATAACATACATTTTCATGGGTGTGTTTGTGATTCAACTGGAGAATGAAAATCAAAAATGGATGCATAATACTGACAAATAGAGAGGATAATCCAAAAGGAGAACTCAAGCATGGTCAGTCCTTCATTTGGATCAGTCTTACAGCTGTTTTCACTACCCTCATCCTTTCACATGTTATTTGAGATAGTTGCAATTGTTTGATAAATTTTATTTTTTTAGTTGCTGTTCTTTTAGTACTTGGTGAGATAATGTAGTTGTCTTGCTTGCAACAACTATTTATTCTATGGAAAGGTGTTTTGTGCATGTTCTATATTGGAGTGTAGCCCCTGTGATAGAGTTGAGTAGCTATGTCCCTTAAAACCAAACTACAATCACTTCAGAGTGCAGTAAAGTGAACAGGCCATGGTGGGCCCCAGAATAAAATACCAGTTTTATTATAGTTATATTTTTTTTGTACTTTTGTTGAATGGGTTACTCTCACTGGCATACCTCTCTCACGTCCTTGATTCTGCAGAATGCCCCTGATTTTGCCAAAAATGTTTGCCTCAAGCCTCATAATTTGTTTGATTTAAATCACTGTGGGTTACAATTATATAATAATGCCAGATTTAGTGTTTTATGTTTTTTTTTCAAAGAATTTTATTAAATAATTATTAAAATGAACAAATATTTCCATGAAATTATAACATTTTTTCTTTAAAGTTAAAAAACAATAAAATAAAAAAAAAAATTCTAATATATAAACCAATGCAACTAAACTATGTACAAAGACGTTCATCATGCAAAAAAATGTCTTAATGTAGCTGTAGGATTAATAAAAATCATCTGTTTACATAAATTAATAAACTATTTTTCTAGAAGTTCATAGATAATATTCCATGAATTATATAATGTAGTATTCCTAGATGATCTAGATTTAATAGTTAACATTTCCAAATTACATGTTTCAAGGAGTATATTTTTAAATTCTAAAAATGTAGGTGCTGTACTAGATTTCCAATTCTTAGTGATTGTTTTTCTAGCTATAGATAGTATAGACCAAACCAAAGGGTACTTATTCTCTTTTACACAATCAGGAACAGGAGTATTAAATAAAACAAGTGATTTAGATATAAAGAAATTATCAGTAAAATTGTTTGCAACAAATTATTGATATTATCCCAAAATGTTCTTAAATATATGCAATTATAAAACATATGAGACCAGTCAGCATTCAATTCAATATTACATCTCCAACATGTTATATTCTTTTTAGAAAATATACTTATATTATGAGGAGTGATAAATGATCTATTTAAAAATCTCCATGTGAATAATTTCCATTTTAAAGAAGAAGTAGTCATACTTGCTGATTGTAAAATATTCAATTTGTCTTTCTCAGAAGGGGGATTATTATTAATTAAAGAAAAATATTTCCAATAATTATCTGAATGTGTATCTAAATCACATTTAATTGCCCTATAAATGTTTGATAACTTGTTATTAGCAGGAGATTTATGCAAAACTGATAAAATCATATACTGTATTAGCTTGGGATTTTTTTTCCTAATTATAGGAGACATAGAATCCAATTTATTTAATACATATTGTCTAGCTTCTTGAAGCTCTAACCATAAACAAGAATCAAGTTTATACTCTTCCAAGAGTAAACTATTGGATTTTATCTCATTATTTATCATCATTTGGTGCCAAAATGTTAAATGCTTTTGCTGAAATATAGACATTTTTGTATAATCTGAAGAGAAAATAGATCTGTGTGTGTAGGCTATAGGGAAGAGTAAAAAAAAGCCAATCCTTATATATATTATATTTAAATATAAAAATTTAAAATGATTTTAAAAGAAAAACTATATACTTAGAGTTAAAACTCAGAGAAGAAAATTCAGAAATATAACTTTTAACCTCCAATAAATGGATTATTAATTATATTTAGCTTATAGGAACTGTTTATATTTTTGGTATTTTGTGGCAATACCTCTATAAACTCTTTCCACTTAGTGTATTCCACATCAATGAGATGAGAAATTGTATTGAATACTGATGAAATTGATTAAATTTCTAAATTTGGTAAGGCTATACCCCCATTATTCCAATTATACATACGGCATGTTAATGCAATCCTTGGCTTATTTGGTAACCACAAAAATTTCTGAATCATTGAATTAAATTTTTTAATTATTTGGTAAGAAGGAGGTATAGATAAAGATTGAATTATATATAAGATTTTGGGGAGAAGGATCATCTTTATTATTAAAGTTTATCATCCATAGAAAAGGGTAATTTGTTCCATTTATTTATTAAATTTTCTATCTGTAATAGACTTTTATTATAATTTATTTGAATGGTATCTTTAATATTGTAAGTAATAATTATACTTAAATATGCTATTTGTTGAGACTGAGCTATATATTCATTATATTCATCGGGTATATTGTATTTTTTTGAACCTGTTTAAAGAATTTGTGTTTTATTATTATTAAAAGTAAGGCCGGAATTTTTTTGAAAATATTCCATGTTTTTAAAAAGTTTTTGTATAGATTCCCTTCTACTCCCAAGAGTAACCAATATGTCATCTGCAAACATTTGTATTGTAGATGATATAGTGGGGTTTAACTTGTATCCTTCAATATCTGTATCATGTCTTACCAACATTAGTTAGTAGGTTATTAAGAACTACTATGATCTATTAGTTCACTCTTCTGTTTTAAAGTAATCACATTTGATAAGAACCTTAAAAAGAGACTATAGCATTATTTTATTACCGAAATATGGCTAATAAAGGCTGAAGTATGATATATAGTACTGCCATAGGTGATCAGCTAACTGGGACATAGTTGTAAATGAATCACCTCAGGGCCTTCAATAACCACTAATATTGGCAGCTAATAAATAAGATGCTAATAAAAGTGATTTTACTAATAATCAACTAACATACTGATTGTTCTGAAAGAAATGAACACTGCATTTCTTTGCCAGAAACCAAATATAGTGATTACTCATCAAGAAGTAAAACCAACAACATCCTGCTAGTGTTCTTATAACCAAACACCCCGGTGTAGTCTCTCATAGAAGAGTGACTAATAAACCTTAAAAGTCTGATCTTCCATTCATTGCATTAATTTGAGTTACCTCAAAGGGTCCATCACCATACTGAAAAGGTCATATTAGTTCAAAGAAGTAAGGTGCTTAAATAGCTCCTGTATACTATATAAAAGCCTTATTTAAATATAATGAGCTTTTTATTATTCAATTATACCTTATACTATCTTTGAATTTTGAAAAGCTATTTCATTAACAAAACAAAAGATGAAAATTTCACATTTTCTAATGATAAACAGATCTGACTATTTTTAATGCACCTGTCCTTGCAATATTATTGCTGCCTATGTGGTACGTCCCTAGCAGCCTATTACACAAATGCATTCATAAAATAACTGAGATAACCTATTATATACATCTATACATTTAACATTTTGATAAATGCTTCATGAATATTTTCTCAGCAAGTCAATAGTTATAAAAAATGTACATGTAACACAAGTATATAAACAGCTTGTAGCGTTATTAATTCTTCCAAAAATGCACAAATCACAACTAGTATTTCTCATCAAGATATTGGCACCCTTGTCATACATAAAGCAAATATTTTATGAGAATACTATTCGTATATAAATACATAAGGCTCAAGAATACCTATGATGATCAGAAAAAGTATTTAGGCTACATGCGTAGTATATTCCCTATTTATTTAAGAGATTATTGCATATAATGTCTTACAATAAGTTGAAAGTAGTAATCTAGTTATATCTTCTTTCCGTATGCTGGATGAGGAAACAGATATGATTCAGTGCTAGAATACCAAAGCAGAGCCTCCAAATAAACACATCAACAACTCGGAAACTACAACAAAGCCTTACCATTACTCCAGCCACACTGCCACTCACATCCCGGGTCAGAAGTACCATCACTAGCACAGCAATTCTGCAACTATACATCAGGCCATCATACAAGATTCCTTTATCAAACAATTAACCATAAATCAACTAAAATGTAATACAGCAATTATAACTAAATAAAAGTTTTCCAACCACTATAAGCACCAAATGGTTGTAGAAGGTGAATAATGTTCTGTCAAACAGTTGCTGAAACAAGTTACTGAGTGGTATTACATAGTAAATAAGAAATACATTTAGAATTTGTTAGACACAAGGATGCTAATAAATGCATAATCTTCCTGATGTTGATAAATGTAGAAAAAAAACAGATGCACTGCAATACTACATTCTTTGCTTGAACTGCTGCAACAGTTGAATGCTTTATGAAAGTCATATGGACAATATACTGGAGTCAAATGACCATAGATGAACTTACAAATCTTTTAAATAAATAACAAATGTACTTTTTTTTTCTGAAATCAGCATATGTTTTCCATATGACAACCCCCTTTCTTCCCACCCCTTACACATGAATAAGCATATACTCATACCAAGTATTACAGTCAAGTCTAGAACCACTACAGGTAAGGAAAAATACCCCAAGTGATGATTTCAGAGATCAAAGATATTTTGGAAAATATATGCAAGCACATCACTTTAGAGACACTTTCCAAATAAATACTTCATTCAACATTGTTACAAGACTAATAAGACTTACTGCATTACTCAAAGTGGATGGTCTCATAACAATTTGTTAATCATTAAAATCTGAAACATAAAGTGCAGAATTTAACAGTTTCACTAACTGCCAACATATTGGAAGAGTGATTTAACTTTTACATTTCAAATATTTGTAAAACTCATTCACTTGCATACAGTGATTTTTTTTTTTACAGTCGCAGGTTAAGAGGGGTTTGAACTAGCTTAAAAGGTTAAATACCACAAGCTTTTTCTGAGTGAATTGAGAATCTATGAAGTTCTTGAGTAACATACAAAATAAGCAAGGTTTCTCATCAATAGTGCACTGGGTAATACAGTTATACTTAAGAAATGGAAATACAAACTGTAATTTGCAAAAATGTATTTTGATGAAAAAAAGTAAAATAGCTTCAGTTTTTGAAGATGAAGAAATGTTCTATATCTTCTGATTTATTTGTCATTCATGTTTTTATTCACATTTTGTTACCGAGAAAATCCAATGGGTTAAGTGTCTGTTTACAGTGAAAACCTGGGGAGAAAAGGTCCAAAATAATACAAAAACATTTTAAGAAAACTAATTTTACAATCTTCATAAATAATACAAACCATTGATAATATAAACAAATTATACCAAATTAGACATAACGTGAAATCTTTTGTTAAGAACAGATGCCATTTATATGACAATGATTTACTATTTAGATAGATTTTAGCCAGTTTAAAGATATTAAAGATAATAAAGTGAATGGGAAAAAAAACAGGCCCTGGGGCTTAACATACTTCGCTTACATGGAGTTTACATGTGTGCAAGGTGATGCACAGTGAGTATCAGCCCTCATTGCATATTCATGCTGTGCACCGCATCTAAATGTAAAAAAGTGAGGTTTCGTGGCTGGCAAAAGTGTTACCAGGCAGGAAACCATGTAAGCGAACAGGAATAGCAATCCTGTGTAAATCAGAGCACTGAAGGTATGCAGTTTTGTGGGGATTGTCACAATGATCTCCTTAGCATGGAGAACATCGATATCTGTGCAGTAACAGAAACCTGGTTCAGGGCTCCCGAGAGCACTCCAGCACTACCAGGTTATACCTCGTACCTTGCTTTTTGGCCCCAAAACTTGGACCGAACCACAAAAGGAGGGGGAGTATCGATATTCATCAAAGATACCCACACCTCCAGGTTGGTGGCAAAGCACGAAGCATCAGAGACTATCCATGTGCAACTAACAGTGGGTAAAACTGCCTTCCAGTTTATAGCCTGCTACAGACCACCCTCCCAAACCCAGGATCCCCACTCGGCCTTTCTGAGAACATTGGAAAATATGAAGGTCTCTCCAAACACCATTATATTGGGCAACTTCAACTACCCAAACATAGACTGGGAGCATTACTCTAGCTCCAACACCCTAGCTCAAAGGTTCCTAGAATTTATAAACTCAAATTCTATGGAACAACTTGTTACCACTCCCACAAGAGGGGAAAACATACTGGACCTGATCATCACCAACATGGGGACTCTATGCTCCAGACCAGAAGTGTATCCCTCACTGGTAAGATCAGACCATAAACTAATCTCACTGGATATTCACATCCCAACCACACCCCCTGCCCAGAAAACTACAGTGAAAAACTTCTCTAAAGCAAATTTCACACTCCTCAAAACCGAGATGGAATCCTTCAAAGCCCCCGGGCCTGTGGAAAATACGGCCCAGACCGCAGAAGCCTTTATAAATGCATTCTATGAACACCTTCAGGAATGTATGGATCATGCAATCCCAAATAAAACCAAGACCCAATCCTCCAAAGGCAGACGTCCTGTCTGGTGGACCCCAGCCATAAACAAACTATACAATAGAAGGAGGAAGCTACTAAATGATAGAGCAAAATCCCAAAAAGGGAAGGCATCACTGATCAGTATTAGCAAAAAACTACGGGCACTCATAAAATTGCCTAAGGCCAGCTTCAAGAGAAAAATTGCACAGGACACTAAGGATAATCACAAGGCTTTCTTTAGTTATGTTAGGAACCTGGGTGGTAATTCCCAGATAAAAAATACACTGAACCCACAGACATTGCCAACATCCTAGCTGATAGGTTCAGCACAACCCCCCCCACCAAAAGGGCAAATATCTATCCCAGCAGAGTGCTGCCCCCCTGACATCTCAGATGCTCAGGTAAGAGCCACCTCTCCAAAGCAAAAAACACAGCATCAATGGGACCAGTCGGTGTCCCAGGCTGCATCCTACATGAACTCCAAGAAGAGCTAAACCCAAACATAAAACTACTGTTCAATCTCAGCCTTACTACAGGATATGTGCCCAAAGAGTGGCGTACAGCAACAGTGGTCCCTCTCCATAAAGGTGGTGCCTCAACAGATCCTGGAAACTATCACCCCATAAGCCTGACTAGCTTGGTCTGCAAAGCTATGGAAAGGATCATCATGGACCTCATAAATAAAGATATTGGGGACCTACAGACACTGGATCCTACCCAGTTTGGCTTTGTTAAGGGCAGATCCTGCCTCTTAAACCTGGTTGATTTCTTTGAAACAGTCACCAAGGCCATTGACGAGGGAAGGTGGTCCACACAGCCTACCTGGACCTCGCAAAGCCTTCGATACAATACCCCACTCGGGCATTATAGATAAGCTCACCAGCTTAAATATAAACCCCTATGTCACTAGATGGATTGCAAACTGGCTCAAGGACAGAACCCACATGGTTAGAATTGCTGGAGCCATGTCAGACTCCAAACCAGTTACAAGTGGTGTCCCACAAGGCTCAGTCCTGGGACCTCTCTTGTTCGGTATATATTTCTCGGAGGTACAGGCCAACATGGAAGGACTGTGGCTGACCAGGTTCGCAGATGACTGCAAACTGGGTGCCATAATCAACTCTCCAGCCGACACAAGCATCTTCCAAAAGGGCCTCATAGAAACAGACAACTGGTGCCAGAGCCATGGCCTCAAGCTAAATGCCAAAAAGTGTATAGTCATCCCTTTGGCAAAACAAAGTGCCCACAAATTACCACATAGGTGGTAATCCATTAAGTACAGAAGAAGTAATTAGGGACCTGGGGACCCAAGTTGATAGCATTCTCTCATTTGACAACCACGTGGCCAAAGTGGTTAGAAAAACATTTTATATAGCCCACCTAATCATGAAGGGATTCACATCTAGATCGGGGGGGTCATCGTGCCTCTTTACTCATCCCTCATCAGGCCCATAATTGAGTACACTGCCCCTTTGGGATGTACCTTACCAGACACCTGCAGCAACTGGAAAGACCACAAAAGTACCTCACCAAGAGGATCAAAGGTCTCAAACAGATGCCATATGCTGCCCGGTTAAAGAAACTCCAGCTCTACTCAGTGGCATACCGCCTGTTCAGAGGCGATCTGTGCCTGACGTATAAAGCCATGTCCAATTAATGGACATGCTGCACCTCAGAAAATCCAAATCCCATCAAGCTACGCGCTCGAGAGACTTGAACCTCAGCACTGAAATAAATAGGACATGCTGGAGGGACAGATTCATAACCCAGAGGCTCCCTTCACTCTGGAATAAAATCCCAGTCCAGGTTAGGCAGAGTCCCTCATTGACTCTCTTCAAGAGGAATCTTGATGAGTGGATGGGAGATCATAGGTTTACCCCGGGTATCACTTCTGTGTCACTGTTAGACAGAGGCACAGTATTCAACCTCGAAAAAGGGCATAGCAAAATAAATTTAAAATGGATGGCGAAAGCCAAACACATTCTGGCTATGCTTATAAATGCCCTAGGGCAGATAGCCTAGTATGAACCTATGAACCTATGAACCCATGATCACCAGGGCTTAACAGATAGCTCTTACTCTCTTAGTGCAAGACATCTGGACAAACACCAACATAATGGGGAGACAGTGACCAAGAAATAGGGACATATTTGACATATTTGCCCTTTAGAAATCTGCTATAATAACCAGGTATTTCTGTTAAGATACTTGAAGGATTTGAAGTCTGAAACTTAAATGTATATTATTATTATGACACATCAGTCCTGTGATTCTAGCCACCCGAAGGTGTAAACCTTGGCTTGAGATGATTGTCACTGCTGAAGTCACACCCCAACCCCATGTGCAAAATGGAAAACAGGAGTTGAGGCTGGATGGATGGATGGATGGATGGATGGATGGATGGATGGATGGATGGATGGATGGATGGATGGATGGATGGATTTGATAAAGAATACACCAAAATATATAAAGACAAACATCTGGAGACTCCGTGAAAATCTTGCCAGTTGAGAGGTATGATTGTTAAGTATATGGTCCAAAGGCAATACAGGGCAGTGTATCTATGGTGCAGATTACTGTGAAATCCCATTTCTGTACTGAAGCTGTGTAAATGATCTGTAATGGTACATGGACTGCCATGTAAAACAAACACTCAGGGGAAGTGTGTATATTGAATAGGGATACACAGATGAATTGTAGGACTGAGCACAGGGGAAGATGACAGGTGAAACAACCTAATGTACAGCAGATGAGGGCATGTTAATGGAAGACAGTTGTAGTAGCAACACCAATCACATATCAGTATAGGACAGTAGGGACTGCAAAGTGAAAATGTGCATTATGTAGCTGTTACACAAGGTGACATAGCAATGGTGAGGATGTCTGTGTGAGATAAGCATACTTACATGAACAATGCAGATGAGATCTATCAAGGATGTTATATAAAATTGGAGTAGGGTGCAGTTTGTGAAGCTGTGCAAACTGAATATTCCTGAATATGAGTGCAATCCCAGCAGAGGTCTCTAGCAAATGGGGCATAGGTAAAGGCTCATGGGCAACATTAAAAGAAGCATGCAGAATCATGAATAATATCAGAATAATACCACCAGTAATCCCACATCTCTGACATAACATATGTGATTTAGACTGATCAGAGATGGTTCTGCACAAGCAAACTTGTACAACTATTATGACAGGTATTCACTCTATGAGGGTAATTATGCACACTGTCCTAACACTGTACCATCTGCTGGAGGTATTAGGAGGGACACTGCTATACCTGTATGTGAGATTATGATCAGTACAGCCTAATTGACTGGTGAGCATGAGAGAGAGAGAGAGAGAGAGAGAGAGAGCACAGTCCACACTTTTACAAATATTATCCATACCATTAATGTTGTCAAACAGCTATGTATGTACTGTGTTTATCACTGGAGCAGGTATCACACATGCATCTGGTTTAACACTTTGATGGGGTTTCTG
This sequence comes from Protopterus annectens, assembly GCF_019279795.1. Lineage (NCBI taxonomy): Eukaryota > Metazoa > Chordata > Ceratodontiformes > Protopteridae > Protopterus > Protopterus annectens. The sequence continues at coordinate 33,248,756 of NC_056734.1, read as the reverse complement.
CACCATCAGACAGTAAAGTTTATGCCACAAAAAGAATACTTAGGTATGGCTAATAAGATGTGTGCCAGCTCACTGTGACAAAGGTGGTATACTTCAGTTACACATCATTGGAACATGTGTAGTGAGCTACAGGAAGAAGGGTGCATTGTAGTCAGTTATTAGTGTGTCAAAGGCTGTGAACTAAGAAGGGATTATGGCTTCTGATATGGATGTCCTTTACATAGTCAGTAGTTGTGTCACATACAAGGGAGTAGTCAGCACTGTGGCCACATGCTGGTATACAGTCCACATACCATCTACCTCAGGACACAGCTCACATGCCTATTGGTCTGATTATAGGGTGTAATGTCTACATTATACTTTGGTTGTGTGTTTGTTTTCCTGAAGTAACAAATCCATCCATATTGTTGTGTCATTGCAAGTGTTGTCATGGCAATTTTTGATGTGTGTTGATACTGTCTGTATTATACTAATATCACAGTTGGAGTCAATGATTGCCCACAGTGTGTAGTATTTCAGACAACTGTTTGGACACAGGATGCGTATGTCATTTGTGATGCCTGTGACTTAAATAATGGACAGAAGAGGGCCTAGCAGGCAGCCTTGATGTACAGACCTGATCAGTGATCCTGGCATATAGTTCACTTCACATGTTTCAACATATTTCCATGCCACATATGTGATACAGTGGTCTCTCCACTTAGTGACATAGGTGTTTATGGTGACATCTGACAGTGCTGAGAAAATACTTCACTTTGGACTTGTGTCATATTCCTTGGGCTTGTCAAGTTCAAAATTATAGTATTGTTGCCATGCATGGCATCAATGACCTTTTTGAGGAACTGTAAAAGATGTAATAGACATAATGTAGCATTAACAACTCACACAGGTATGTTGCACACAGCTGGGATACTACTAGTATTCATTTAGTAAAAATTTCATGATGGCATGTTGGTCTACCTCACAGATAAGGAGAGTCAGGATGTGTCTATACATGCATGCACTGGGTACTGTCCCCACTAACTCACATGGATGCATGGTGATGTATACCCTTCTACAGGAACATAATCTGTGTGGTGGGTGCTTGAAGTGTGTATTCTACTGTTTCAGGAATGTGTATGTGCTGAGACATGCGATACGTGATCTGTGATGTCACAGCCCATTGATTCTGTGTGATACACCTAGATGAAGGTAAGATAGTGCATACTGGCTATCCTGATCTGGCCTAGGGTTTTGACACAATCTCCCACACTGGTAACATTGAGAAACTGATCCAGCTGGGGATTAAACCTTACATCAATAGATGAGTAACCAGTTGGCTCACTGACAGAACACATACTGTGAAAGTTGGTGAAGCAACCTGTGCCAGTAGAGCTGCTACCAATGGCCCTTTACTGTTTGGAATCTATTTAGTGACAGTTCATGCTAAAGTATATGGCCTTTGGTTTACTGCTTTTGTTGATTCTTGCATACTGGGTGCAATCACTGAGTCTACCTATAATGATAACATACTACAAGATGGGCTAACACAGACAAATGATTATTGACAAAGCCAAATGGTCTATAAATAAATGCAAAAATGTGTCTTAATTTTGTCATTCTGTAAAGTGGAATTTCCTGCTAATTACAGCATTTACAACAGTCTCACTATGCAGAAACCCAGTGATGCAAACATTGGGAACACACATAGATAGCAGTCTGAACTTCAGCCAGCAAGTGCCCATACTGTTATTGAAGCCTATCTTGTGCACATCATAAGTCATGCCATTGTATTCAGATCGGAGAATTATATTACAACACTGTACTTGAACCTCATCAGAACACTAATGAAGTATAATACTGTCTTATGTATGTACCTCAGCAGACACATGCAGCAGCTGGAGAGACTACAGGTGTTTCTCAACAAGAAAATACAGGGCCTACATACCATGCCATGACATATGTGACTAGACTGAAAGCCATGTCACTGTAATGTGGATAGTATAGCTTGAGATAACTACTGTTTGGGCACCAGGCCAGTATCTGTCCCTGTCCTGTTGGGAATAGTGCACCTTCACAAATCTGATATAACTGATGACATAATAGTGTCTGGTGAGAGAATATGATAATAACAGGATCCACATGCTGCTGTAAAATGTTTTCTATACTTCTATACTGTCAAGCAAGTGCACAAACACACACATACACACACATACACACACACACACACACACACACACACACACACACACACACACACACACACACACATACATACAAGTTAACTGCAGTGAGACTAGAACACTTACTTATCTAAATACACAGACTATAAAACTCTGTATTTAAGGCAAGCATCACAGCTCAAGTGTGACTGAGCATGTCTTAGACAACACTTTATAGCTGATGACATCAGTAGTGTCTGGTGAGGAGAATATGGTAATAACAGTGTCCCACATGCTGATGTAAAAGGCTCTCTATAATGTCAAGCAAGAGCACAAACGCAAATGCAGACACACACTCAGCTGACTGCTGTGAGAATACAGTCTACCTAAGTACACATACTACAGAACTCTCTGTTTAAGGCAAGTGCTACAGCTCAAATCTGGTTTTGAGTGTTTCAGACAACACTTTATAGCTGATGGCATCAACAGTGTCTGGTGAGGAGAATATGGTAATAACAGTGTCCCACATGCTGGTGTAAAAGGCTCTCTGCCATGTGAAGCAAGAGCACAAACACATACCTTCCAGCTGACTGCAGGGAGAATAGAACCCCTACCTATCTAAGCACAGACTACAGAAGTTTGTATTTAAGGCAAACACCACAACTCAGCTCTGATGTGAAATGTTTCAGACAACACTTTATAGCTGATTATATCCACAGTGTTTGGTGAGGATAATATAGTAATAACAGTGCCCCACATGCTGCTGCAAAATGCTCTCTGTAATGTTAAGCAAGAACACACACACACACACACACACACACACACACACACACACACACATACACACACACACACACACACACACACACACACACACACACACATACACACACACACACACACACACACACACACACACACGCACACACACACACACACACACACACACACACACACACAGTTGACTGCAATGAGAGCAATGCTCCTACCTACCTAAGTACACAGACTACAAAACTTTGTATTTAAGGGAAGTGCCACAACTCAAGTCTGAGTTGAAGTGTCTCATATAACACTTTTTAGCTAAAGACATCAGCAGTGTCTGGTGATAGAATATGGTGATAATAGTGTCCCACATTCTGGTGTAAAAGGCTCTCAATAATGTCAAGCAAAAGCAAAAGCACAAACACATACACACACTCCTACCTATTTAAGAACACACACTACAGAACTCAGTATTTTGCACAAGTGCAAAGGTACAAGTCTGATTTTTGCAAGACTTCAGGTCAACTAATAGTGGATGACATCAGCAGAGCATGTTAGAGAGAAGATGCTGAGAGGCCTGCATGACATGGATGTGTACAAATGTGCAAGTACCAAAACACTGCCACTCCACAAGACTGGAGTGGCAACTGTATAATACACACTTCTGCTCTTTGGGTAGTCAAACACACACACAGTTGACTATAGTGAGAACAGAAACCCTACCTATCTAAGTAGACAGATGGCAGAACTCAGTACTTTATACAAGCGCCACAGCACAAGTCTGACTTGTATATGACTCCAGGTCAAGTTGTAGTGAATGGCATCAGCAGGGTATGATGGAGAGAAAATGTTGGGAGACCTGCATGAAATGGAGGTGTAAGTATGTGCAATTATCAATACACTGTCCATCCATGGGACTGGAGCTGTAAGTATAGAATGTAAACTTCTGCTTGTCAAACTAGAGACACATCCACACACACACACTGCTGACTACAGAGAGAACAGAACACCTACCTATCTAAGTACACAAACTACAGAACTCAGTACTTTACACAAGTGCCACTGCAAAAATCTGACCTTTACAACACTGCAGGTTAGCTTCTAGTGGATGACATCAGCAAGGCATGTTGGAGAGATGTTGAGATGACTGCATAGGTTCATATCTTCCTAGGTTAATAGGAGGTTAAGCATAATTAGATAGCTGTTGTTAGCAGAACAATTTTATGACAGCAGTGACTATCCCTGTCCATGAGGAAAATAGGTGCTACCCAGTCAAGGTTTCTCTTGAATAGGGTTTTTGAGGACCACCGCTTCACATGCAATGGGAGCCTATTACAGAGGAGTTGCCATCACTAGGGGATATATCTGTATTCCCAGCATGGTCTGTTTATGTCACAGGCTAGACTGAGATCCCTGGAGTAAGTTATTCTTTTCCCATTTGATTTGCAGATGTCCAGCATTTCCAGTACAGCAAGGTCTGAGATTGCTCTGTAGGCCAGGCATAGGTCACTCATCAGCATCCTGCTTGACATTGAGTACAGTGACAGCTCTTTCAGATGTTCCATGTTTGTCATGTTTTGGAAGCCCTGGTATCACCCAGTCACAGACCTCTGTATTTTTTCCAGTTGCTGCAAGTGTCTGGTGAGGTACAGAAAGAAAGGAGCCTTGTACTCAGTTGTCTAATAAGGGTAGAGTACTACAGAGCTATGACCTCCCTGGTTTTTGGATGTGATGGCCTTATTTATGAGATGTGCAATGTAGAATGTGTGTCTCACCTCTATGGCCACATAGTGATTGAAGTGTAGATTGCTATCAACATGCGTTTCTAAGTGTTGCAACACTGTTTTTGATGTATTTTTTGCTTTAAGGTTCAGTCTGTGAGTTTAGCACCAATCATTTGTCTGTGTCAGCCCCTTCTGTAATATGTTAACATAGTTGGGGAACTCTATACGACTGCATCCAATTGACAGTCATATGCAAACTTGGTATGCCACAGGCCATCTACCTTTGATGAACTTCAGAGAAATCATTTCTAAACAGTTGAGGGTCCAGCACAGATCCCTGTGGTATTCCACTGGTAAGTGGTCTAGTAGTGAAGCTGCAATCCCCAACTTTGATAGTGTGCATTCTGTTGGTGTGCCAGTTAGCTATCCATCTAGTAATGTATGGGTTAATCCCCACATGGGAGTGTTTCTCTATGATACGTGAATGGGGGATAGTGTCAAAGGCCTTGGATAAATCAACATAGCGGTATATCCTGTTATCACTCATCCAGGTTTTGGGGCCATTATCAAAGAAGTCCACTAGGTTTAATAAGCAAGATCTACCCTTGAAAAAAACAAAATGTGTCAGGTCAAGTGTGTTGAAGGTGTCCTATATCCCTGTAGATAAGGTTCATACTGATCCTTTCCCTAGCCCTGCAGATAAAGCTTTTTAGGATTATGGGTCAATAGTTCTAATTCTGCATATTAACAGATTGATATGCATTGCATATCACACTACATTTTATATTAATGTTTGTAGCTTAGGTGATATATGTGTGAAAAAGTAATGTGGCACCTGAGATGCAGTCTGTCATAGACAGGAAATGGACAGTAAACAGCAGTAGCATATAATAATATTTACTTTTCTATTGAGTGGTGAGCAGCTGGTTTGATCAACAGTTAGCAAACTGCTTGCACATGCAAGTTATACTTTCCTTGTCTGTGTGTACTTAAGCAGTCTAAAAACGTGAAACACACCTGCTATTTATCTCACTCTGTAGCAGCAGGTGTAAATGCATTGATACATTTCTTTTTGAGTCCAGACGATACTGGGTTTGAATCCAGGTGTATCTAATACTTTTAAAGATTTTTAAATAAACACTGATAATGCAATGACAACAAATTCTTTACAGTACACATGTTGCTGTGTGTTGGCATAACACAGCAGAGTTAAGCAAGATTGCATAGAGATAACTGCAGCATTGTACTGTAGTGCTTGACATCTTGTCCTCCTACAGACCATGAGGGAGAGCAGCATCTCCATCCTGCGTAGGCATACAAAAATGGTAATGGTGTGGTGCATGACCCTATGCACCATCCTTAACATCTCCCTGTGTGTGATGAAATCACCACCATTTCCACTGCTCCCAGAAGGTACCACTGCATCACCTTCTGGGAAGAAATACCTGAGAGTATAGGTAGTGCAGGGGGAGCAGAGGCAGTTCTGCCAGGTTACCTCCTAGACATGCTGTGCATCAGTGCTGGAGCCGGTGGAGCAGGTGCAGGCTGATGGCCTACCCCGCTGTGCTGTGTGGCAATTAATGATGTGGTAAACATGGATGACATGGAGACATTTTGGTGACACATAATAGAAAATAGAAAAGAGAGATAATGGTTGGGTTGAGGGAAAAAAAAGAGATAAAATTAGTACCATCCTATGTGGCATACAATGCATTAGCAGAATTATATAACTCTTTTATCTGAAGTATTACATTTAAGCATATTTCTGAACAGACTCACATTATACTACATATTGCTTAAAGTAATCCTTGAAATGTGTATATATTGCACATATGCATTTTCCAATTATACAGATTACATTTTACAGCAGAGCATTTGGGGCACTAGTATAACATGTTTAATTTAATATAAATATTATTGAAGAAATAACAGTATTATTTAGTTGGGAATTATGGTATTTGAACCCATAACCTCTGACTATATTCTAATATTGGACTCTTACAACTGGTTTGTGTTACAGATAAATGCATGCATGTATGCTTTTACAGTTAAGGTAGTCATGCTCAATTTGATACAACTAGATGTTAAACCCCAAAAAACTGTATTTAACTTTGAAAGCTAAAATAACACTTCTCTTCTGCTACATATATACCATTTGCTTCACTCAGTCTCTCCATTTGATCAACATGAGCCTGTCAATTGAATTCACATTTTCTGGGAGCTGGGAAAGTAGAAAAAAGAACACAAGAGAATTATGCATACCAGTCTTGCCAATATTTAGCTTTATAATTCTTACAAGTACTCTCTTATTGTCATACAGAGCTGTGGGATATCTGCAGTCTCAAACTCAAGCAACCAACTGTTGACAGTATCCCTTTTTCTCCTACATAGGTCATTGAAATGATGCCTACATTGCTCTACAGTGCATGGGATACAACTGGCACTAAATACAGCCTTAGCCAAGCTATTCCATGCCTCAGACTTGTACTGGGAGCTAGACTAGTCCCCCTGCAGAAGCTTCTGACTGTGGTGCTTTACCAGGAGTCCATTAAATATCCTGGACTCCTGGATACCCCACCTCTGTACCCTAAACTTGGCACTTTCCTCTCCATTGCCAACTATGTCTACCAACTAAACTAGAGCAATAGAAACTGATGCTTTCCCACCAGTTCCAGTTATCACTTTTACTGGTAGTGCACAAACCTAAGCAATGATGTCAATTGCATTTGCACAATGTTAAATGGAGAGATGCAATACCAAGCATGGAGGAATTAAATAACTGAAATTGGAAGGTTAATCTGACACTTGGCCTTAGTTTGAGGGGAGTCTACTGATGTAGCCTGGAAATATATATATTAGAAATTGGAAGGTAACTCTTAGGTGAGTTAGGTTTGCAGACCTGCACTAGGAGCATAAATGTAATGACCTGACAAATTTGTTTTTACCTTTATACACTGAGAAAATGATTGATTTTTACATTGTGGGATTCAAACCTAGGCATAAGGGGCAACATATTTTCTTCCACAGTGTTGATTTTCCATCTTTACCACAGAAGATGTGCTACTCAGACATAGACAGGAGTCATAAATAAATACAGGTGACAGTTTGAGTTCTTTCACATTCATGTGCGTGACCTGACAAGCCTATTAGATATAGATCCATTTGTGCATTAGTCTTAGATAATTGTGAAGGTCATGCAAGTCCAAATAGCAGAATTATACTTACAGAAAAAAAGTAGACAGTGCACCCTCAGTCATCATCTGAAAACACAATAATGGTGTCTCATCCCTAGAATATATAATTCATATCAGCTCCACTATCTAAAGTGCTATAAGAGAGAGTGAATATAATGGGAAATGAAGCAACAGTAAACGTGTATGTGATAACTTGTATTAGAACTCATGGCCATGTCTATGGTAGTCCTACAATTATACCTGTTGCCTATTTTTCATTTCATTGCTATAAACTGCACTATCACAACAGTAATAAAGATTGTACATCTTGTACTAGAATCCAGGACCATCTGTACTGTACTAGAATCCAGGACCATCTGTACTGCAGCCTAAACTTACACATGCTCCCACAAGACTAGCTACATAACATTCCCTAATTTACTAATCATTCTTATGGTCTCTGTGTTAACCACTGCACAATGCCACTTAGTGTGTCTGTGCTGTACCCAACATGATTAATTGAATGTATACAGTTTCAATTATTGGGTGTGTGAGTCCTGTCTACAGGTCTGAGATAGTGTACTACTTGGATTACCAGTTCATGGCTGATTATTGGGTTCCCATTTTCGAGTTGGTGACTGCCTTTTCTGGTTATTTGGTGTTTTAGTTTTCAAAGTTCAGAGCTGTAACCACTTGGATTTGTTCTACATTTCCTGTCTGCAGGTGTTCAATGGCTGCTAACCACCACACAACACTGCTAAGTGCAGTTGCATAATGAAATACAGAAATTGCAACAGTGTATTGTTTTTGACCTTTGCCCTTTTACAGATGTCCTGTTTACAGGTGTTTTGCAGGTGTTCTGTCTGGTTCCCGGTTGGGCAATTAGTCCAGTTTGTGCAATGCTGCACTTTGCGCAAATGAGATAAACACATTCTTTTTTTTCATTTCCCAAATAAGAAGAAAAAGGAAAAAATGAAAAAAGGGAAAAGGTGTTGAAATGAGGAAAAAGCAATATGTGACATACACCCTACAAAATGTTAGTACACATGACATATTTCTATATAGATCTGGATTTTAACTTTCACTCCAATGAACCTTCAGAACACAGTAAGTGTGCCTTATCCCTCTTTCCAATACATACAACTTTGCAGCAAGGGACTGAAATTACTCTGCATACAACCAACTACAACATGCTGTACAGTAACATGAAACCATGCAACTGTTATTTGTAGATTTATTATTTTTGGATGTATTGCACTAAGTGATCACACAACCATTTATGAGTATTGCTTGCAAATAAGCAGCTCTGTCTTACCTCTCTGTGTTTGTTGGTCATTCTTTCCTTATCTGACCAGTAATGTGAGACATATACTCTGTAAGCCAGTCTATACAATTTCCAAAATGTTTGAGTAGATTAAACAGCAATAATATAATATGCAATTACCAACAAATGAAGGGGAAGTTAGATGTTAATAAACAGAACATGTGAATTGTGTGCTGCTTATTTACATTTCCAACCTTGAAAAAATTACATATAACACTTTGTAAATCTAACCTGACACACCCACTGGATGTAGGGCAGTCTGCATTGCTTTTGTTTTCCTCCACCCTACCTGCAATGACAGTTGCCATCCATTATAAACAAACACTGAGTGAGTGTCTGCTCTATGTTCACATCAGCTACATGGAGTTAAGTATTTCGGATTCAACAGTTCTAATAATTTCATACCTCATTTGCATCTTCATCATTCTGACAGCCCTCAATGTACACCATAAAAAGGCAACCATGTAGCTAAGGAAACTGAAGGTGAGGAGACTTCTTTATGTAGAGGACAAATAAAAAAGGCTGTTACTTTGGGATATATCTGCACAGAGGGTTATTGAACTTGAGAAGACATGCTTGTCTTTTGTCAGCTATATACTGCATATGCTGTAATGTCATTAAGAGAAATATGTTAAATAGTTTTATATATATATATATATATATATATATATATATATATATATATATATATATATATATATATATATATTGATTAGCAAATGCTTTTATACTTTTATCTGCTTGCATTAGTTAGAAATGTACTGATGGCATGAGCATGCTTGTCATGGCGTTTCACAGGTATACATGATTGTCAATACCTTAACATTGAATTTTCTGTGTTAAATCTGTACACACATTTCAGGGACACTTCATTTGATAGCACTTCAAAGATGGTTTGTTAGCAAAATGTGATATTTGTTTGTTCTTCTTGTTTCTTGTTCTTTTTGTGGGAGAGCAAATCTGTATTTCTGTTATGCTACAAACAAGGATGTGTTGCTGTAGTTATTCCCCTTTTTTGCATCTAGCCTGTTGTTTGTATTGAAAAGCTCTAGATCATTTTATGTTTCTTCAGTGGGTATTACTGAAATGCTACAATGTCTGTTTTTTTTTCTGGGACAGTTATTTTGTAGTTATGTGATACTTATGTGTATTATCCTTATGTTGCCTTTTATGACACTTAAGACTGTACCACCCAGGTGTCTCAATCCTCAAAATACACCCTTCACTGACCCTGAGATTCAGGTCAATGTTGACTCTTTTAGGCAACATGGTGCCTTCCTGCTTGAGAGAGGATGTGAAGATATGTCACTTAAAATGCAGATTTGACAGTAGATCATCACAGATGGTAATGTAGTGGGTGTCACAACAGACCATATGATGAGGTGCACCATAGGCCACTGAAAGTATGTCATCAGCATGGAGGAGAACAACTGCAGTGGGCCATGATTGGATGGATACTGGGGAGGCCTGCTACAGAGTCATCATTAACAGAAAATTAAGAGTTCCTGTCAACTGTCAGGGTTCCAGACAGCTGTCAGGAAAGTGCAGAACAGCATGTCCTTGACATTGGTGCTACTGATTCAGGGACAACAAGCATGCCCCTGGAAAAACTTCCCGGTAAGTTTTTGTATCTCAGTTGTTAAATGCAATGGTATAGTAAAATAATTTAAATCAATATGTTACTTCTGTTTCCTAATATTTTTTTTTGTGGGGGGATTGAGGATTGCTACAGTTATCAACACACTCTGATTGATTAGCTTAGGCTAGAGTTGCCATGCAAGTTTTTGTTGAAAGTATAGGTAATGTACATATAAAGGGGGGAAATATTATCCCTGTGTTACTGCTAATTGCAATGATGTTGTCCTTATCTTTTGCTTAACTTTTTCCATGACCATCTAGCATGCAGAGTATACCATCATCCATACATTGTAATCCAGACATTTTATGTTAGTACTGATGAGCAATGCAAAGAAACATTTTAGTGTATGATGCTGATGTAGGTGCTGTTGTGTGTATTGCTGTGCTGTCTAATAGTGGCAGCACTGTTATTTTATTAGCATATATTGGAATATAGTAGTTCAGGTATTAATTATTGCTATATTTTTTGCTTATTATCATATGTGATCCTGATAGTGGACGTGTGGGTCTTCTACCACCTGATGTCAGAGTATCAGCAGACTCTGATGATGATGGTGGCCAAACAGAGGTGCAGCTGGGGGATGAAGAGGTTGAATCTGACACTGATGTTGACATACAACCATCACCTGAAAGTCCATCAGACACAGGCAGTAGGCCTATGCCTACCCATTCCAATGAGCACACAGATATTGGACAGGTGGATGGCAAGACAATTGATCAGGGAAGTGTGGTTACTGCGGCTTCAGTGCCTGTTGACTCTGGCAATAACTAAAGTGTGGATGAGGTGCCATGCAGGAGGGTTGTTAGGGGTGCTTGGCAGAGGCTTGCTGTACATCCTCCACCTGACATGGTGGCTCTTGCCATGCCACTCAATGTATGTTTAGGGCCATCATGGAGGCACAGGCATAGTTTCATAGGTGCTCCAGAGAAATGCTTTGGGTTGTAGATGTGGCACAGGCTGACATGTGTGATTTCCTCCACAATGTTGCCGATTCAATGGATTGGATGGATGATATGTTGGCATGAACGGTGTCTGTGATGGAACATCTGCTAGGAGGGGATTAGAATATTCATGAGCATAGGTCAGCCACATCATCTGCTGTTAGCCAATGCCTGATCATGCTGCCATAGTGGCAGTACTTCCACTGCTCCATTATTGGGTGAGCTGTCCACACCCAGACATGGCAGGCCATGAGGTTGTGGTCCTGGGAGTACTCATGAGGGGAGCACATCTAGCACCCATCAATCATATTCAGATAGCAGTAGTGCATCTGACCACATGCCAGTGCAACTCTTGGCAGAGCCAGTTCTTGTGGTCAGGGACAACAACAATGAATAGCCACCTCTACCATACACAGTCCACATCTGTCCAACATACCAAGATTATAGAGCTAGAACAGAGTTGGCTGTGCTCCTGCAGACACTCCCACACCAATTTCACCTGGATGACCCTACAGACACACACATAACAGTTACATGGTTCAGCCATGCAGCTTATAACTCACTAGCCATCTGTTGCTTCACTCAAATGTCTGCCTGCTTCTCTTTCTTACTCACACACACTCAACAACCTTTAGTGTCAGTCTAGGTTTCCTGCCCCCCCCACCCCACCACCCTGACCATATCCCTGTTTTCTATCTTATGGATTCAGGGATATGTAATCTTTGTGTCTGATGCTGAAGGTGCATAGCTGACTTAGTGCTTAGTATATCTGCAATTATAATGTTGCACTGGTAATTGTACCTTTGACTTATACTGGTTTTTGAAAGTTAGATAGTTGATAGGATCAAAACTTTACAACTTTATTTTGAATGATCTTGTGAAGCTTGTGAAGTCTGAAACTGCAATGTGTATCATTACTTTTTCAATTCTCTCTTTAATGATTTTCCAGTACAAATGTATGGTGCTAAACGGAGAGCATGCAGTGACCATCAGTACTCTGAGAGGCATGACTGCTTGAATCTTTGATGCCTGAGAGGTCTACTCCTTAATAATGGACACATATCAGTCAAATATGTCTCTGCTGTCACATGTTAAGGTAAATTCTGTACAAATCTCCCACCTTTTACTTGCTTACACTACCAAGTAACAAAATGTAAAGATTTTCCAGTTATTCATTTTACTACACAATACACTCAAGGTTCAAAATTTACCTTGTAAATCCAGCAGTTGCAACAGTTTCAGGTCAGGGCTGACTCTGTCTGATACAAGCAGTACACAGCCAATACATGGGAAGGTAAAGGTTGTGAGAGTTGTCTGGTATCAATGTTACTATATGTGCTTGCATAGGAGGAAGGCTTTAGGCCCTTAGGTGGTGAGTGAGAGTGCTATGCTTTGTCTCTTACTAATGCAAGGGCATATTGAGCACACCTATGTTTGCTACACCCACAGCAGCTGCTGGTTCCCCGTCTAACTCCTCACTTACATGTGGTTGTGGTGACCTTGGCATTGGTAATGGGATGTGTGCTCCTTCCCTTTATTGAATGATGTTGTGTAGCATGGCCCATACTTTGAATATTTTAGTACATGTCCATGGATTGTACTGCTGGGCTCCACCAGATGTGTTTTGGCACCGGAACCATGACTTCAGCAGCCCAAGCACATGCTCAGTGATATTTCTGGTTTGAGCATGTGCCTCATTATGGCATTCTTCAGCAGGTGTGTATGCATTTCTGATAGGTGACATCAGCCACAGTTCCCATGCATAACTTGCATCCTCAAGTAAATGACCCTGTGGGATATCACTCCCAGTGAAAATCTGATATACTTGGGAGGTGTGCAAGATATATGAGTCATGGTAATTGCTATGGCTGCCAGCACACACATTCAAGATGATCCCCTTGGCATTACACACAGCTTGGCAGTTAATAGAGTGAAAGCCATTTCTATTAATGTACAGTCTTCCCTGCTCCCTGGGTGGTGCCTTAATTTCTACATGTGTGTAATCTATGGCAACCAGTACTTCAGGGTAGTGTGTTACAGGGTAGAACTCCTTCATATTTCTGGTCCTAGCCTCAGCAGTATGGTGAAAATACGTGTGGTCACTAGCATGTTGAAGCATTCTGCGTGGAGATATGCATGAATGGGCGTACCTTCGTTGAAGGTTGTGCGTCAGAGCTGGCAACTTGGCACGTAAAAATCTACTCCCAATCATTAGCGGACCGGAGTTCTGCTGTGGTGATCCCTAACTGGGAAAAGCCGAAAGACACAACAACTAGCATGTTGAAGCATAGCATTCAAGATTTGATGGATGATCCTGGATGCTGATGCCTGTATCATCCAACCATGTCCCCTGTTGGTCTCTGAAAGGTACCTGTAGCTAATACCCTAAGTGCTACACATACCTTTGTCTCCACTGGAATGGGTCTCTTTGGTTTGCCCTGGCTCTGAGTTGAGGATAACATAGGTTGCAGAGTTCTTGTAGTGTGTCTCTATCCACCCTGTAGTGCTCTACAATTTCCACATCATGTATGTTGTGATAAGTGACCTGGGGTCAGAAAATTCCTCCTTCTTCCACTTGGTCTATTACCAGCAGCACAACCATAGACTTCAGCCTGCTGCACATGCACATGAATTAAATCAACAGCAGCCCGTAGCATTGTTTCTGTGTAGAATCCTTTCTGAGGCTGTATTCCAGTAGGTTTTGGAATTCACAGGGAAAGCCAGGACTGAGTCTGCACAGCTGCTTTGTAGCTTGTTAAATACCTCTTCCATCTTGGATTGGTTGATTAGCATACAGTTCAGCTGCTTACACTGTAATTTGCATGACACGGTCTTTACCTGGTGTAACTCATCCCTTATGCTGTAATTTGCATGCCATGGTATTTACCTTGTTAACACAGCTATGCACAGTGCTACACACTGTGTAAATCCACTTACTGAGTCCAATATGGTGTGCTACCATGTGTGCATCATGGCACAATGCACACAGTGTAAACAGACTGTAGGCTTTATCGAATCTGGCTGAGGGTTACAGCATATTTAGATAACATTCTGCATTTGAGAAGAGTGAGTTCTCTGCCAAAATATCTATACAGTGTCTGATTAATTTAGGAAGGCATATGTGGAGAAGCATGCAACTGCCAGAAGAGGGCTGTTCTTGGGTCCACCATTAAAGATTAAGACAGAGACATAACTATAAATCATCTGCTGACTATATTTCTCTTTATGGTTGCTTTTATTACAGCTCCCAAAAATGGAGGGTTGATGGTTGGCAGACAATGAGGGAGAAATAGAATAAAAAAGAAAACACTAGAAGCCTGACTATATGTATGAGTAGTGTGATGGAAGATGTGTTTTAATGGAGTTTTATACACTGAATTCACACATTTTCTGAAGTAAGGATATTCATCTTGATTGTTACAAAAATGATTCTGCTGTGATATCAGTAAAATATATGGTGTAATATCTATGCTAAAGCCATTGTCCTCACAGAAATATTATTTGTGCAATGCTTTTTTTTTTTTTTTTTTTTTTTTTTTTTTTTTTTTTTTTACAATAAGTGAATGAGGAAATACATTACAGTTAAGTTACCATTATAGCAACGATTATGATGCATATTTAGAGAAATAATGTGTAGCCACCACATTGTTTATGATAGTATATGAGAGGATAGGTACAGCGGATGATGAGATTGTAATCAGAGGACAAAAAAACAAAAACAAAAACAAAAATATAAACAACACACAGTAATAATAGATCTCTCCGCTAGTGGTATTGCAAAATATAATAAAAAAAAAATAATGGTTGGGTTCTCGGTGGGTAGATTAACAGGAATTAGGAATTACACTTGTTGTACAAGATGTGAATGGATTTTATTCAGATCACATCACATCTTTAAGTTTCCATTTTTTACCAAATAAAGCTCTCTTTTGGGGCCCTTTATAATGAATGTGTTTGAAAGCCATTACTAAGTTTGGCCATTAACCCTAACCAATTTTGATGTAGTGCTTAATAAGTGAACAGAGAATAATTATTAAAATTAGTGAAGTTGTACTTTTATAATGGAGGTATGAATATTGGGGAATGGCTGTTTCCTCTATGAGAAGGGTTGGAGTGTAGTAATTTTTTTTTTGTAGCGAACTTTTAAAGAGCAACTAGAGTTTGTAAGAGTTTTGGTACCACATAATGCAAATAGTAGATCCTGCTCTCGGATGGAGCAGCAAGTACGAGGGGGGTGAGTTGGGGGGATATTTATTAATTTATACAGGGGGGGTGAAGTAGGGGTGTGTTTAGCATCAGTTGGGTGTCAGTTTTTTTTTTAAAAAGGGAGAGTTCTAATTTAGATTTAAGCTGAGAGTTTTTGGGTCCTCTGAGATAGGAGACCAACAGTGTTCCAATAGTTGGAAAAGAGACAGTTTGAGTTGTATAGCACCTTATTCAATAGTTTGTAAGAGGATGAAATTGTTTTTAGTGCTTGATATATACAGATATAGTTTTCAATTAATTTTGATTTCCTGAGGGGTTGGGGAAGATTAACTTCTTAGTTGTCGAAATAACTGTGTGTTGTTATTTATTCCAAGAATTAATCGTAGCTCAGGAATAGATTTTGAACTATGTTTGAGGATGTCCCAAACATTGAGGTCTTTAATGCGAGGAAATTTAGTAAGGTCCAACGTCATATTGTTGATTTTGATGTTTTACATAGAGCTTGCAAGCATTAGCTGCTGGAAAATCAACATTGCTGATAGTGTGATACTCTGAGCTGTTCCTTTAATAAACTGGTTTGAGGATGATCATTACTGATCTTCACTTAGAAGTGCTGAAATGGCACCCTAAGCAGACACTTGAGCCATAGATACAGTCAGAAAAGCTACAGATATTTTTGTGTAAGACAGCTATCCATTAATTAGCATATCATTATTGCATTTCACTGTCTCCTTTCTTTAGCTTTAAGTGCAGAATGCGTCTTCACAAAGAGAACTGTAAATTCAGCAAGGGTTGTGATAGAACTCTTGTGGGAAGTGACCACCTCCTCACAGCTCCGAATTTCTACAAGTGTTTTTTAAGGTTATGTCATCAGAGTATTTTTCATAATGTGCATTAACTATTATATATCTGGAAATGTAGTATTTGTTTACTATCAGCTAATCTTTGGAAATATCATTTTATATAGTAGGTATGCTTAATAGCACTTTATTGACTTCAGAAAGACATGGTTTTGTGATGTAATATCAAACTAAAAAGTGATATATCTAACTTTTGTCATACAGACAGAAAAATGCTTTTGAAACAATATGACATGTAAAAAGAAATAAAGAAGACAGTACCTTTATGAACAGTGTCAGGAAAAATGGAAACTAGGTAAATGAAAAAAAAAACACTGAACAGTTTCTTGGATAAAAAAATACATCTAAGTGATCTCAGAGAGAAAAAAATACTTCTTTGATAAAGTTAATTACATTAAAAGGCCAAGGTAATATTTAAATGTCTCAATCTTAAGTTACTATGGTCTGATCCAAGTTGCCATTGTACAAAATAAGCACTAGAAACGCAAACTGACGTTACATTCTGCTGTTTCTGCCATGAGGAGCATTTCTTATTTTTATTTTTAAGTTTCCCAAGGAGATTGCTTTTCTCACTGCAAGTGTTAAAGCTACTGTATCTCCTATGTGTAATGCATCTGGGCTTGTATCAAGTGCGTTGAGGAGAAGAAATAGTTAGATTTTTGCTATATTGGTCAGCAGGGTTTTATTTTCCATTACCATGTGCTCTTTTTTACATTAAAAAGACTGGGACTACAAGTCTAGTGACAGTAGAAAAGTAGTCTGATCTGTCTGAGTTGGAAAATACATGGGATTATTGACCAGAGAACTTTTCAGTTTGTTTAATGACTTTTGAGTCTATAAATTCCACTGCAAATCATACTATGGCATCTAGCAGTGCCTTGTAAAGATGCAGGTACTTAGAAACTGCATATCCCCTATAAAAATTTCCCTGCAACATTACTCAGTACTCAGTTGTACAAACAGCAACTGGTTAGCACTCTGAGTAGCACTACTACATAAACTCAACCATACATAGCCTAGCTTTAGTTTCTACTATCACAGCACAAAAATTAACTTGCTGGAAACCCCTGCTGTATCACCCCCTTTGTAGTTCACCAAAAAAAGACCTGACACCATGGATGGGCACTTTCCTATTTTCTCTATCTCCAGCTTGCTAGATATAAGCATCCTGAAAGGAATGTAGGAATTGTCTCATATTCCCTCACAACAACCTAATCCTTAGAGAAATGGATACAGAATGTGAGAGATGAAATTTCACAATGACACTGGAGACAAGACTGTGACAGATTGTCAATAACATTAGCATTACACCCACCAAACATAACCCAATACAGAGATCAACATATACTGAGGCACTTAAAAGCAACCTTCATAAACTCCAAAGATCTCCTAGATATTTGTCCTACAGAAAGAATCCACAGCAACCCCAAAAGCACTCCACCAAAACAACACTCAACACAACACATACAGTCACTCCTTTTGGAACCTCAACTACAAATCCCATAAGGCAATTAAACACACTGCACAACACTTTAGTCATAGGAGACTCCACTGTAAGACATGCAGATGTCCTGCTCACCAAGTTGAATAAGGAAAAAATCATACTCAGCTGTCTGTCGGGGCCAGTATACACCAAATCAAATCACGCTGGTCATTAGAATACTATTACCAGTTTGACTCAGTTATAGTCCATTTGGGTGTAAATGACCTGAGACATTTCTGCCTGGGCTATAGGATGAGAGCATTATGGAGCTCTTGGACTATGTATCCCAGACTGGTACGCACATAGCATTGAGCAACATTTTACCTTCACCATGGATGATGCCACTATATTAAGAAAAGATGACTGACTTCAATAATTGGCTTAGTTTCTGGTGACATCCCAAGGGGATAGAATATTTATCAGCATGGGAGGATATGTTCAATGGACCATGTTTCATTGTCAAGGATGGTCTGCACCTGTACCCTCTAGGCTTTCAAATATTGGCTAACAACATTGTCTTCTCCCATAGTGCTTTTTAGGCACTATCAAACTGACAGACCTTCTGAAATAGCAAAACCATCCCAAGGGAATCTAAAGGTGCTAATTTGCAATGCCAGGAGCCTAAACAAGAAACTCAACTCTCAAGGTTCTTTTCACTCTGGAGAATGTAGAAATCTGTGCAGTTACTGTGACACAGTTTAAAGTTGTGAAGAGCACCCCAACAGTGCAAAGCTACAATGCCTTCCACACATTTAAGTCAGCTACTACACAGGCAGTAACCAAAGGTGTAGGTATCTCAATCTATAACAACAACAAATTCAACTAAAGTTTAGTCAAACATGATGCTGAACTTGAGCTTCTCCATGTTCAGATTTCCATAGGCAAAGTCCCATATCATATCCTTGGACAGTTATGTAACCTCAAACATACAGGCCCAGAGATTCCTAAACTTGGTAAACACAAACAGCTTGGACCAGACAGTCCAACTCCACTTAGGGTTCGACCATACTCTATCTGGTACCCACAAACATGGAAGCATGCTGTACTTCTCCCAGTGTAGTGTCCTTTCTGGTAAGGTCAGACCACAAAGCTGTCTTCTTCATAATAAAAATCAGTTTTGTGACTCTGGCTAACCCTGGAACATTTAGGAACTATTCTAAGGCAAACTTCCTTCAACTAAGAGATAACTTTTCAAAATTTCAAACTCCTTGAAACTGTGAGAACACAGCTGTCTATGCACAATTTTTCACAGTAACCTCATACAATCATGACAATGCATGCATGGAGACATCTCTGCTCACCAGAACTAAGCTCAGAACTAACTGAAAAAAAAAACACTATTGTGGAATCCAAGCATAAAGAGGTTGAACAACAAAGAGAAAAAAGTCATACCCAAAATTAAAAGTGCTATGCCCAGCATGATAAAACATTCTCATCAATCTAAACAAATAACTAAAATGGCAAATTAATCTCCTAAAACCAAATTGAGGTAAAAATAATCTTCCAGGCTAACAGCAACCAGAAGGCTTTATTTAGCTGTGTCCAATATCTCAAAGGCAGCAGAGTGCACTGTGCAGAACTGATTGTAAATAGAGCCACCCACACAGATGATGGAATGTATAGTAAATCTACTGGCAGACAAATTCAGCTCTGATTTTATCCTCCTCTCTCTCTCTCTCTCTCTCTCTCTCTCTCTTATTCACTTCCCAGGAAATATCACCAAACATATCCCTCCAAGTATCACTAGGGAGCAGATCCTAGAAACACTCTCTAAGGCCAAAAAGACTGCATCAGTGGGCCACAATAATATCACAGGATGCATCCTAAATAGCCTGAAAAAAATCACCTATTGGGACCACTGCTGTCACTGTTTCACCATAGCCTCCAGACAGACTTTGTGGCACATGAAAACTGCAACGTCATGCCTCTGCACAAGGGTGGTACATCAACAG
Organism: Protopterus annectens; assembly: GCF_019279795.1. Lineage (NCBI taxonomy): Eukaryota > Metazoa > Chordata > Ceratodontiformes > Protopteridae > Protopterus > Protopterus annectens. The sequence goes on along the minus strand of NC_056734.1, from coordinate 33,228,551 downwards.
ACCCCAGGAACTACAGATCCATAAGTGTAATTAGTCTTAACTGCAAAACCATGGAAAAAAATATCATGGAAATGATTAATAAGGACATATAAAACCTTAAAACACAGGATCCAACCCTTTTTAGTTATGTCAAGAGCAGATCATGCCTACTTAGCCTGGACGACTATTTTAAGAGTGTTACTAATGCAATAGATGAGGCCAAAATGGTGCATATTGCCTAACTTGACCTGGATAAGGAATTTGATATAATACCCCACATAGGCATTGTAAATAAACTCATGGATATAGACATAATCCCTTAAGTTACACGCTGGATAGCTGGCCTGCCCTTAGATATCATCCAGGAGATTTGACCACAAAAAGGCTGGTCACTAGCAGAGTCCTGCAAGTCAACATACTGGGTCCTCTCCTTTTTGGCACATACTACTGAGAAGTCAAGTTCAATATCAGGGGGTACTAATTGACCACATCTGCAGATGATTGAAAACTAGGAGCAGCCATGGAATACCCCCAAGACACTAATATCCTACAGAAGGACTAGCAAAGATAAATGATTGGTGCCAAAGCCACAGAAAACATAGTGCTAAGAACAAGAAATGCATACTAGTACACTTTGGGAAGGCAGGCTCCCTAAGAAACTACATAATTGATAACACACTACTAAGAGTAGAACTAGAATCCAGGGATTTTATATATGTAGATTGTTACCTGGTTTCAACAAACATGTGTCTAAGGTAGCAAGGAAATCATTCAATATTTCCCAGCTTATAAGTGACAGCATAACATCTAGGTCCTTGGAAGTCATTCCAATGTATTTGGCCCTCATCAGGCCCATCACTGAGTACAACATTCCTCTTAAGTATGTACCTCACCAGGTGCATGAAACAACTGGGAAGTTCACAGAGGATGCTCAAAACAAAAAAGGAATACAGAGCATAAACTGCATGTGCTATGCACATCACCTCAAACCCCTGTCTCACTACTCTGTTTCCTACAAACTGCTGTGAGGTGATCTATGCCTGGCATACAATGTGCCCTTGGATCTCACTCTGATGGATGCTTTGCATATTCACAAAATGAATAGCATAAGAATTACTCACACTAAGGATTTAAACTTTGCTTGTGACATAAATAGGACATGTAGCATGGACAGGTGTGTGTCTCAGAGAATTTCCCTTCTCTGGAATTGGCTTGCTATCCATGTGAAGCAGAGGTCTTCCCTAACCCCATTCAAGAGAAAACTAGACCAGTATGTGGAAATTGGAAATATACCCCAGGTCTAACACTTAGATTTCTAATGGACAGAGGCAACCTGTAAACCTTTCCTAACTTACAGATACCCACTTAAAGTTACCTCTAAAGCACCCAAACTTGCCGTACACATTTGGGAAGTTTGGCTAGACTTACAAAGGCCAGGTTACAAACCTGCGAGTTACATTTATGATACTTGGCTATGCTTATGAAGGCCCTATTGGTCATAGCCTAGTATACACCTAAGAACCTATGAACTATTCAGTATCCCTTGATCTTTCAAATGGGTTTCTTGACTTTATCAGGGTCTTCAATGTACAGATGTAGCCTTTACTATATTTCACAATTCTTATTTGCAGTGTAGCTTCAATTATAAACAAAATGTTTAAAACTGCATTTGACCAAATAGCCCAAAATGCTTTACAATTAAGGGGGGCACATCCTCTATACTGACCTCATTTATATTAGCAACACTGGGTTGGCGTTGCCATGTGGTAAAATGAAACTTTCATATGAACCCATTAATATGACTTATTGATGTTTTTTTGTGAAACTGTGATTTAAACATGCAGCTTTTGATTAGTGTGTCTCTTCACCAGAATATGATGCTTAGCCCTTTTCATCTTCCTGTTTCCATTCCTTGATTATTCCCATTTCATCAGATAAGAAATTAAGCATTTTATAAACAGCAGTTTACCGTACCCTCCATATAAAACATGTCTTGTGCATATCATCTCCTCTGATTTATATGTCCATTGATTTACTGTTTGGTCCCACCCTCCAATGTTGTCCATTGTTCGTGCCACAGTCAATTTGCTGCTATAATAATATTGTGAATTTACAGCCTTGTTGGTTATTTTTGATGTTTATCACATTGACTATTGCTGTAGTAGCCTTAGCCTTAGCTATATGGGTTATATGCTGCCACAGATATAAAAAACAATCAGCTTCCAAAGTTTCAGGGAACTTTCCAAAAGCCCAAGCCATTAGTCAGCTCAAACTAAGTTGACTAAAAAGAAAGGACTGGGTGTCAAGACCATCAGAGCTTTCCTGTTATTGAAGAGAGTGCTTCTCTCTGGGCTTTCAAGGATCGATAGTCAACTTGTGCTGTTCCTTTGCTGGGCAGATAGGTTCTCTTTGGAAAAAAAAAAACTTTTACATTAAAACTTTGTTGTTTTACTGCTTTATTATACTTTCATGCTTTAGAAAGTGTAGTGCAGCAGTTAAGGTTGTCACCTCACAGCAACAGCCTCCAGTGCCATCCTCAGCTGGGGTGCCTTCTGTTCAGAGTCTGCATGTCCTCTCTGTGGTCGCATGGGTTTCCTCCAGATGCTCTGGTTTCCTCCCACATTCCAAAGACATGCAATAGGTGGATTGGACACTCTAAATTGGCTGTAGGTATGTGTGTGTGTGAGAGTGAGTGTTACAGATGAACTACTGAGGCAGGAGTAGCCATTGGGTGGTATAAACCTTGGCTCGAGATGATTGTCACTGTTGAAATGACACCATGACCCCATGGGAAAAAGGGGCTGAGGATGTATATAAGTTAGGAGTTTGCATTTTAATGGACTGTAATGAGACTTAACTGTACTTTTAAAAGGAAGTGTACCTTTTTCCTATCAGTTTAAAAGTTGTTTAAAGTAGTTGAGAGACATTTTTTGTGAAGAAATTGAGTTTATTTTACTGTGTGGGGTTGGCAAAGTGTTGTAAAGTGTTTTTTTCCATGTTTTTGGGTGAAAAGATTTTTTAAAGAATTTAAAGTTCTACCAGCTTATTCTGCTTGTTTTACCTAGGAAAGAGGCATCATTTTTGTCTTGACCGTGGAACAGTCTACCAGCCCCACAGTTGATCCTTCTTCCAGCCACAAAAAGAAAAAGTTAAGCAAACAGCCTTTGCCACCACAGCAGGCTAGCAATTTGCCTCAGCCAGGGGAGGGTGACTGTACTGAGGCCAGACTAGTTCCTCAGACCACTCATCTTTTACTTCTGATTCCTTTGGTGTAGCACCTACAACCACTATGGACAAGGAGTTAGCCACATACTCTGCAACTGTTAGGGTCCCATCAGTGAGCACTGGAGAGACATTTTTGTAAGAAAGGAGAGAGAAAACAGAGAAGACTTCCCTGTTTAGTCAGAATATTGTGCACATTAATAACACTGTTGGCCCTATCTTTCCTGTAAAAAAAATAGAAAATTAAACAAATATCTACTCCTTCTTAAACTTTCTTAGACAGTAGAGTTTAGTAGGTCTGGCTCAGTGTCTAATTCAGGCAATTAATGCTTCTTATCAGGCAGTTTCTGGTAAAAGAAACAAGAATTCCTCTTTTCCTGAAGAGATTCAAGATTCTGAATCTGGTCAGAAAGATGAATGGAAAGAGATTTGTCTCAGTTTTCTGATTCAGACTGAGAGGAGAGCTCAGTTTCTGATTCTTTCTGTGGGAATATGACAATGTTTTCACTGGGAGAACACACATGATACTCAATGTCTCAGAAAACACTGTGAGGGGGGGGGCATGGCCAAGATGGGCTCTGAATAGCAGCAATTCTCTTCAGCTCTGTCAGTTTAGATTTTTTATGACAGGATTTTTTTCAGTAAATCTTATTGGAGGAACTTACAGTCTTCAGTAATAAATTCCTCTCATCTAGTTTTATAACTACATATAAAAATTCTGAAGAAATTTTGATTTTTTCCTGTCAATAATACCTTGGATACTTTATCTATCTTCACTGACAACAGAATGGCTACATCAAAAGCACTTCATCAAGAATCTTCTCTAAAAAAGGACCTACATTCTTTACTCACTACTGTACAAGAACTATCTGCCAAACTAGATAAAATGGATTTAAAGATTGGCATCTTTAAAAACGACTGTACTAAACAAATGGAAAAGATACACAAAGATCTGCAGTTTCAAAAACCTCAAATTTCAGGTATTGAATTAGCACTAAATGACATTGACAGTAGAATTCATAAAGATGAGAATAGTATAGACTTTCTAATAAAGCAAAATACATACTTACAATCCAAAGTGGATGATTTAGAAAACCGGTCTCGAAGGAATAACATTAGAATATTTGGTTTATCAGAAAACATAGAAGGAAACAATCTGTCAAAATTCCTGGCAACCTGGATCCAAGATGTACTAGACTTACCAGAAGCCTTGTCATATGGTATTGAAAGGGTGCACAGATCTTTTGCTTCATCTAAAACAAGTAAGAATAACTCTTCCAAATCTGTAATTGTAAAATTCTTATCTTCATATGACAAAGAACTAGTGCTAAAAACAGCTTGGGCAAAAGCTTCCATTAAATTAAATGACAATACAATTCGTTTTGATAATGATTATTCTTCAACAGTAATAGCAAAAAGAAAACTTTTCCTACCCTTAATCAAAGAGCTCAAAAAGGCACAAATAAAAACTCATCTATTATTCCCAGCCAGATTAAAAATTTTTCTACAGGATGGTATCAAAACTTTTGATGATTTAGACACAGCCCTTAATTTTGTTAACTCTAACAAAATAATTGAAAAGCTAGAAGATATGGAATGGGCAAGTGCAAGTCTTAAAAGGTTAGCTGAAAATGACAACTGGAAGTCAGTTGAAAAAAAAAAGAAGCTAAAGAAATAAAGAAATGCACCATTAATATGAGACTTTAAATCTAAACATAAAGGGCCGGATTCACAAAACCTCCGTGTAAGACTTAATATGTCTTACTCGGAGGCTGCAGTTGAATGGTATGATGTCAGCATTCCATGCATATTCATGAGGGCATGCTGAATCATACCCAAGTCTAACACGGTCCATGTAGGAAAGTAGGGGGCGTGTCCGATTGCAGAGTACAGCAAAGGGACACGCCCCCAGAAGAGTCAGAGTCCTGAAAGTAAACACCCATGAGCGTGTCCGCTGAAATGTCAAGGAACACAACACCACACATCCCCACAGACTAAATAAACCCTACTGAAAATATGTAAAATTTAAAAATAGCAGTTTCCTTTTTTTTTTTTATAATTTCCAAAATGTTTGCCCGCATTTGCGCTCGTTTGCGCGGGTATGCCCTTCGCTCAACCACAGTTAGCAGATATGACATTGAAAAGCATATAAGATCTACATATGCAAATTAAGGAAAGTAGCAATAGCGTAGTGGTAGAGACGTCGCCCAAAGAATAGGTAGTCACAGTTTGAACCCCACAACATCCCTCTCCATTTTTCTTTAAATAAGTATGAAACAATTCCCCGATATATATAAATTTAATTTAAGTAAAATGTAATGAAATGGCCCATGTATTTTTGAACAAAACCTATATGATGGATATATAAAAAGGATCATAATTGCCCGTAATCAACAGAATGATCGCTCAGGAGAACCAAATGAGGGTACAGACCAAGTACCAAGAGCAGGTGCAATACAAGGCAGTTTATTGACAAAAACCCAAACGCTGGTATATAAAATACGTTTTCGGAAATCTTCATCAAGGCAAAACAACGTTACACAATTCACATCCACTTAAATACAAATTTAAAACCATGTATAAACCAATGATTTCATAGAAACAATTACATATTTAAATTAATGCTTAAAGTATATATACAAAAGTAATTTGATAAGTGGAGGTTGATTAATTCTAATGTTTCTGGTAAAAAATGATGTTGACCTCTAGTGGCAGATTATAGTTTTGCACTTCTTAACTTTAAAACTGGCATTATGGAAATTGTATCATTTAGACCAGGAAACATAGTGGCTTCTAATATGATCTGCCAATACAGCTCTCTGTATTCTAGCCTGGTCTCCCACATACCTCCCCTGATTTCTTTAGGAACCACTTCAATGACAAAAAAATAAAAGGAGGCTGATGGACATAAAAGAGTATGTCTGAACAGTGCATTGTTAATATTCTCCTTTTTTATTTCATAGTGGTGTTCGTACATCCTGGTTTTTAGTTTCCTCTCAGTTTTACCAACATAGAAGGAACCACAGGGGGAACACACAGCTATATAAACTACACCATAGGTGTTACAATT
>NC_056734.1:33213946-33221780 GCF_019279795.1 Protopterus annectens | reverse complement strand
GACAACTCTTCAGCTCTGTCAGTTTAGATTTTTTATGACAGGATTTTTTTTCAGTAAATCTTATTGGAGGAACTTACAGTCTTCAGTAATAAATTCCTCTCAGCTAGTTTTATAACTACATATAAAAATTCTGAAGAAATTTTGATTTTTTCCTGTCAATAATACCTTGGATACTTTATCTATCTTCACTGACAACAGAATGGCTACATCAAAAGCACTTCATCAAGAATCTTCTCTTAAAAAGGACCTACATTCTTTACTCACTACTGTACAAGAACTATCTGCCAAACTAGATAAAATGGATTTAAAGATTGACATCTTTAAAAACGACTGCACTAAACAAATGGAAAAGATACACAAAGATCTGCAGTTTCAAAAATCTCAAATTTCAGGTATTGAATTAGCACTAAATGACATTGACAGTAGAATGCATAAAGATGAGAATAATATAGACTTTCTAATAAAGCAAAATACATACTTACAATCCAAAGTGGATGATTTAGAAAACCAGTCTTGAAGGAATAACATTAGAATATTTGGCTTACCAGAAAGCATAGAAGGAAACAATCTGTCAAAATTCCTGACAACCTGGATCCAAGATGTAATAGACTTACCAGAAGCCTTGTCATATGGTATCGAAAGGGTGCACAGATCTTTTGCTTCATCTAAAACAAGTAAGAATAACTCTTCCAAATCTGTAATTGTAAAATTCTTATCTTCATATGACAAAGGACTAGTGCTAAAAACAGCCTGGGCAAAAGCTTCCATTAAATTAAATAACAATACCATTCGTTTTGATAATGATTATTCTTCAACAGTAATAGCAAAAAGAAAACTTTTCCTACCCTTAATCAAAGAGCTCAAAAAGGCACAAATAAAAACTCATCTATTATTCCCAGCCAGATTAAAATTTTTTTCTACAGGATGGTATCAAAACTTTTGATGATTTAGACACAGCCCTTAATTTTGTTAACTCTAACAAAATAATTGAAAAGCTAGAAGATATGGAATGGGCAAGTGCAAGTCTTAAAAGGTTAGCTGAAAATGACAACTGGAAGTCAGTTGAAAAAAAAAAAGAAGCTAAAGAAATAAAGAAATGCACCATTAATATGAGACTTTAAATCTAAACATAAAGGGCCGGATTCACAAAACCTCTGTGTAAGACTTAATATGTCTTACTCGGAGGCTGCAGTTGAACGGTATGATGTCAGCATGCCATGCATATTCATGAGGGCATGCTGAATCATACCCAAGTCTAACACGGTCCATGTAGGAAAGTAGGGGGCGTGTCCGATTGTGGAGTACAGCAAAGGGACATGCCCCCAGAAGAGTCAGAGTCCTGAAAGTAAACACCCATGAGCGAGTCCGCTGAAATGTCAAGGAACACAACACCACACATCCCCACAGACTAAATAAACCCTACTGAAAATATGTAAAATGTAAAAATAGCAGTTTCCTTTTTTTTCTTATAATTTCCAAAATGTTTGCCCGCATTTGTGCTCGTTTGCGCGGGTATGCCCTTCGCTCAACCACAGTTAGCAGATATGACATTGAAAAGCATATAAGATCTACATATGCAGATTAAGCAAAGTAGCAATAGCGTAGCGGTAGAGACGTCGCCCAAAGAATAGGTAGTCACAGTTTGAACCCCACAACATCCCTCTCCATTTTTCTTTAAATAAGTATGAAACAATTCCCCGATATATATATATACATTTAATTTAAGTAAAATGTAAGGAAATGGCCCATGTATTTTTGAACAAAACCTATATGATGGATATATAAAAAGGATCATAATTGCCCATAGCTTAGCAGCGCTTTAACAAGCTTAATATGAGTGCCCATAGATGAGCAGCGCCTTAACAAGCTTAATATGAGTGCCCGTAGCTGAGCAGCGCTCTAACAAGCTTAATATGAGTGCCCATAGCTGAGCGATGCTTTAACAAGCTTAATATGAGTGCTTATGCTAAATAACGCGTTACCCAGCGTAAGCCGTTTGCGCGGAGCTGCGCAGCATGCCAACCAGCTCACCATCGGGCAACGTTGGGCAAGCTGTAGCAAAGTCGCCTTTACACAAACACACCTCCTATCCTGTCTAGACAGTAGTAAAATAAAAAAGCAATGGCAAGGATCAAACCCGGGATACTGTACACCATAGTCAAAGTACTGAACCACTAAGCCATGACAGTTGTACTGAGAAATGCAGTATTACCATACATACAGGAATGAATGAAAATATAACCATGACAAAGCAGGTTTGCTGTAAGCAGAGAAATATCCAAAATGGTCAATCACAGATAAGTGCGGGAAAACCGGCATATATAAGCCCCATAGGCAGGAATACATACCATAACTGATTGTGGTACCCGTTTGCAGTCAGGATGGCAGGTGCAGGAGAGGGAAATCACTTTAGAGCACAAAGGTGGGGTGTTGAGGAGTCAAAATATATGGTTTGGCTCCTAGTCCATGATCATGAAGTGCAACTCATGCAAGGCCAGGTTCAATGGGGAGTGTATAAGGCAGAGGCGTGGAACCGGTTGGCACATGATCTCACCAGTGCCACAGGCATTCCAAGGACTGGTGAACAGGTCCATCACCACCATGCAGACCTGAAGCGACGAAAGGAGGACCAACTGAACCGATGGATCCAGGAGGCCCGCCAAATGCCCAATGCCCCACTACTAAGTATCCATGTAATTAAGTATGTAAGAAATGCTATCCTAGCCTATAGTATGGATAGGTATGTTACAATATTCCTTCATTTATATTACAGCTGCAGGTGTTCATTCCGTGAATCGGCAAGCGTATGCTGATAGGCTGGCGTGGTTGCACCACCAGTCAGGTTAGTAATTATTCTGCTGGTATTGTTATAGAATATAAGTGGGACAGCTTGTAAAAGAGTTCAGTGCTGTAACACAGTAATAAAGGTGAAATAAGCCTAGAAGAAAGATTCTGCTAGTATTGTAAGATTAGATAAGTGATGCAGCCTGGAAAAGAGTATTGCAATCCAGTAATAAAGATTAAACAAGTCTCAAATAGAGTTTCCACCTGTATTGTAATATCAGATAACTGCTTCAGCCTGAAAATGAGTGTTGTAATCAATCAACAAAGGATAGACAACTGTCGAATACATCCTTGTAAATTTTGCATATGAAATATGTGAGTCAACTGGAAAGGATTGTTGTAACCCAGTAATAAATGTTAATAAAGCCTAGAATTAAGTACTATCCTGAAATGTAAATATAAAATAAGTGAGAGAGTGTGAGAAAGAGAGTTTGAAGCTACCATGAAAGCTGTAATAAGTCTGGAATAAAGGTACACTACATAATGAAATGAATGAGACAGCCACAAGTAAAGAGTGAAATGTCTTTAATAAAGTACAGAACCTGGACTGTGTCCATCCCACAATTTGGATATGTTGCTGTACCCCTGCATTATGCAGATAGTATAGTTGTATGAAATGCTGAACATCCACAGTTGTCTAGACCCATATAAATCAAATGTAGCAGGATGCTTTACCTGAACACAGCCAGATATGAACATGTATGAATAAAAATGGAATGTATATTAATGTAGCAGTAACATCCCCATCACCAACATTCCTAAGGTTACATACAGGAAACTGTACTAATACATGTAGGGGATATATATCTGCATCTACTAGGAATGTACAATATATGTATAGGTAGTTTAAGTTGTTAATGTAATATTTCTCCACCCTACCCTATTTTCACAATTTATGCCATTCCACACCAAACTGGGTATGTGTATTCACAATTAATTAGTAAATCCACAAAAACGGAATCGAACTCTTCTTCACAAGAGGTAGAATTTAATAGTAAACTTTAAGCGCGTTCAATTACAATACACTTTTCGTCAGTTTGAAATAACCGACTTCATCAGAACTGGAAAAATAAACACAGAACCATACATTGAAAAACTGACTATCCTAATTTTACACTTAAAAATTCAAAAATAATTTTTGATGGGCTATTCATGGGGGGCACAATACTAACTTGAATAATGGGAAGTTATAGATTTTATGGGTGCCCACGTTACCTATTTAGGAACAAGGATACATTTCAATCGTGGGGTACTAATAATACAATATAAATAAACCAGTAAAACTTACTCCGTTTCCCATAAACTGACCCGCCATTCCCATTAATACACACACACTTTTTTCTGTTATTTTGATGTATACATCATCCTGCAACTACCTGCACTTACTGCTATTGGAGCCTAAATGAAGTTGTAAGTACAACTCATGAGGCTTTTTAACCATGACGGACCCATCACAGTAGACGGTTGAACATATTTTTTAAATATGAATCAAGTAAATTTGGAACTATAAGAATATGACGACTTGCATTAACATTCCTAGTATAGGATGACTATTTTAAAGTGTGACAATGCTGCCATTTTAAATGTTTATCGGATTACCCATTCAAATATATCCACAACATGTTGGCCCCTACATATTTAAATATTTAAATATTTAAATACTTAAATATATAGTACATTAACTTAAACTTTATACTTGAGGGACAAGTGGGTTCCCACACCATGGCGGTTCCATCACAGTGGATCCTTGAACATAATTTTCTAAACATAATTTTCTAAACATAATCCCCCAAACATGAATTAAGTAAATTTGAAACTATAAGAGCATGACAATTTGTGCTAACATTCCTAATATAGGACGATCACTTTAAAATGGGACAATGTTGCCATTTCAAGTGCTTACCGGAACACCCACTTAAATTAGCTCACAATATGCCGGCCCCAGTATATTTAAATACATAGTTGATCAACTTAAACTTTATACTTGAGGGGCAAGTAGGTTTCCACATCACTTTTAAAAGTGAAAGTGTGAATATAAATACATATCAAAAGTGAGAGCGTGAATGTAATACATATTTTTCATTGTTACTGCTATGCTTAACTAGTAAAATGGTCGAGCAGAAGCATTAACACGCTTTAATTCATCTAAGCACTTTTACTACAATTCTTGGACACTGGAGAGCATTAGTGTAACAATTTACTTTTTTCTAAATGCTCGAGGTGTTAGAACGCTTATTCCGGCGCTTTTATCAACTAATAAACAACAACTTGAAATAGTTAATACTCTTTGACAAGGAATGAAATTACTTGCTAGCTGCTCACCAATCCCCCGTACAACTTCCTTGTGTGTGTGGGGTGGGAAGGATTACTTTTGTGAAAACAATTTTTAGATTTAATAATTGCTTACAGTATTTTAAAATGTTGTTTTAATAGTATTTTTTATTACATTTTTACGGTACTATGATACCAACCACCATGTGGATTAACTTAAGGTGATACTAATGCAGAATGTTATAATAAAATTAAAAAGCATGTGACTAAAGCGAAACCTTTAAATGGACTGCCTATTAACCTATGGTTCTGTGTTTATTTTTCCAGTTCTGATGAAGTCGGTTATTTCAAACTGATGAAAAGTGTATTGTAATTGAACGCGCTTAAAGTTTACTATTAAATTCTACCTCTTGTGAAGAAGAGTTCGATTCCGTTTTTGTGGATTTACTAGTTGGTTGTTTCACGTTATTTCTTTATTCACAATTAATTCCCATGGACATTTGTCCTGTTGGTTTATACATATCTGCATGTACGTTAATGCATGTGTCCTGTTCACATATCCAAACCTGATGGCCTGTTGCCACCAAACAACCCTGCATGCTGTTGGAATGTCCACTGTTGTTCTAAATATGCATGTGTTATGCTTGCTGCTCAATGTTTGGAATTCATGTCTGTTTGGTTAATGAGAATACTGATGCATGCTGTTACAACTAATTTTGAATGGTGTTTGTTACTAACCCAAAATACCATAAAATACTGCTAAACATAGGACAACAGGGAAGGCGGGTTCCAGTGTACCCACCTCTCCCACCTCAGCTGGCGAGTGCACCTAGCAGCAGTGCCCAGGCCGGGACCTCCTCCTCCGGTGGCCCTGTGTCACCTTCGGGTGGAAGCGCTGCAGGGGATGGGGCTCATCCCCCCTCTGCAAGCGTGGCCGGAGGAGAGCCTCCACTCACCCTCCATAGGGTCCGGTCTGTGGTGCATATTGAGATCAGGCATTCCGTGACTGATCCCCTACGCCAGCTTGATGCGAGAGTGGCGCAACTCACGGGTATGCCTGCCCGTACTATCCAGCCCCCAGCACAGCCCCGGCCTGGGATGTGAAGGCGCAATGGTAACTGCCCATGGGTGGGGATCTCAGTTCCACTGTTGCTCATGGGCTTGCGATATCCAAACATCCGTCCCCGTCAATTGGGATTACCCCCACATGTGTCATACTCTGCCCCTGTATGCGTATTGTTTGTCTTGTCTGTTAACCTCCCCAACCTACCTCCCCAAATATACCTACTTCCTGTACCTCACATTCCACTCTCACCTGAAAAAAAAAATAAAAAAGGGCACTCTGTTCCCACAAAAAAATTACGCCCCATACATAGCTGCCCATTTCGCATACATGTCTGCTGGACATGTAAACTGATAATTACAATTGGCTGTACAACATATTTTGTAGTCCTCACCCCTCTCTCAGGGTGGAAGGTGTCAAATCTCACTCTAAATTTCTAGCATATCCACAGCTGTTGCTGGTAAAGAATTGGGCAGCTATGGGCCTTCCCTACATCCTTCCTGCACATCCCAAGCTTGTTTTCCTACTGTCCTACCCTCTTTGTGCCCCCTTTTTAACCACTTTCCTATTTCCCCATTTTCTTTTCTTTAAAAGAAAATAGCACAGTTGTTAGCGGGAGTAAGCACTTTTAAGCAGTAGTCAGTGGGTGTGCGCTTGTGTGCGCTTAGCTAAGCGTAGATAAGCATAGCTAAGTGTCGTGCAAACTCACAAAAACCCGCTTACAACTGCTTAAAAGTGCCTTAGTCACTCTGTATGACAAGGCCTGTAGTCTGCTCATCAGCAAAATAAAATACCCCTGTCAGTCGCAAACCCAGGACCTTGGAAACACTAGACTGCACAAATTACCACTCAGCCATAGCAGATAAACAAGAACTTGGTGCTGAAAGAAATATATCATGAAATACAAGGAGTGAATGTAAAGGGAAAATAGGAAGGCCATTACACAAAGCTTGTTTTGTGTATCTTTACTGGCAATTCTTGTGGAATTGCATTACATTAGTGTGATAAGGGAAGCAGCCATGCTAGCAGGTAATAATGTTACAGTAGCACCTTACAAACCCCACACAGTATCAGAGCAGGATAAACACCGCCATATTTGAATAGGTAAGAGGCCAGACCTCCCAACTGTGACTGATTTACATGGATGTCCCTCATTTGCAAACAAATGTTACCTGTGCCCCACTGACTCCCTGTGAAATGTACTCACAGTAGGCTGAAAGGTGGGGAATCCCACATAATGGTAACTGTCAATAAGTTACAGTAGACACTACTTGCATGTCAGAAATGGTGTAGTAATACATATGCTCAAAATACCCCACAGTCACAACTGCAGAATATCTGAAGTATATCACAGGTGTATCCCACTGATATGTACCTTTCCCTGCGGCTGGTCAAATATATACCTGAGAGTATCTGAGGCCTGGAAGTGTCAGAAACACACAGGCATATCAGCCTGTCTGCTGTTACACACTCTGCGAATAGCTAGAATGCCCTTATGTAGGAGTACAACACAGAAATATCAAAGGATGTAGCCATCTAACATACTAATGACAGTATAGCAGTTCACAAGCACTGCGTGTGTCTGATATTCATAATTGTTAATACAATATACTTAGTTATCCTCACCTCTCTCTCAGGGGTGGAAGGTTTCAAATG